>NC_071548.1:300000-509591 GCF_026979565.1 Vidua chalybeata
CTTTAGAAGTTGTAAGGTGTGATGAATGAGCTCTAAAAAACACAGATCAAGAGGAAGATAGCGGGGATGAAAGGACAGGCAGTTAGATCAGACTAGACATCCTGGGATGAAAGGAAAGGTGAATGGGTAGCTAGATTAGACAGTTGCCTAAGTGGAAGGCAGGAAATCCAAACTTGTAGGTGTTTATCCTAAACTCCAGATCTGCACCTGTAAAGGCTGCTCCCTCACTTCATTTTCATTCAGCCCTTTCATAAGCAAATTTCCCTGCTTAATCAGGAGGTGCTCCTGGCACAGGGTGAGCATCAAAGAGGAATGAAACAAACTGACCAGCCAACCTCAGTTATAGCCCTTTTTTTTTTTTTCAATCTCAAAGGACAGCTTAGATCTCCACTCCTTTTACATTTTGGAGCAAAGGCACGGCTCAGATCTCATTCTATCAGGCTGGCTTTGTCCATCCCAGCGAGAAGGGATGGTGCACTTTGAACAAGCGGCAGTGTCGGGGGCTGGGAGGATTAGGATGGGGTTTATCTCTGGAGCGTGGAGCTTGTTAACTCTGGCCTGTGGCTGGAGGCAGAGCTGGGAGCCCTCCCTGGCAATCGGATAACCGCGATCGCCTCTCACTCAGCTACCGGAGTGTCAAACCTGGCACTGTTGCCCTGAATAATGGAGCGTTCCCTCGCCAAATCCAACGCCAGCAACACCCAAACCACTTCAGATGTTTATCTGGCGCTGCTCATCTACCCCAAAAGCACAATGAGGCTTATGTTTCTCTGCTTTCCTGGTGAGACTGTTTTACCACAAAGCACTTGTCCCTTGGGGAACACAGGACTATTTCCATATCCATTTCTCAGTGTCTCCCATCACGCGGGGCAGTCCTCACAAGTCGGGCTGGGAAGCAGCATGGGGCTCAGGAATCAGGTGGGGAGGCCCACCTGGGTATTTGCTGCTTCCCTTTACAGGACAAAACTTCAGGGGAGCAGAGACGTGGATCAGCAGTGATGTAAAATCCACTCACTCGGGTGGAATTTCACACCAACAGCTTCAATCCTCTCATGGTTTTGTGGTGGACCTGACAGTGCTGGGTTAATTGTTGGACTCGACGATCTTAGAAATCTTTTCTAACCTTAATGATTCTGTGATTCTTGGGTAAATTTGTGCATTACTTTCAATGTTAAACCTTGAATAAAAGATAAAGTTTTGTTTCCTCCTACATGAGGGACACAGGAAAATTAGCAGAAAGCTGTTTTTTTTTGCATGAAGACCTTAGTAAAAGTATTTTTCAATAGGTAGCTGAAGCATAACAAAAAATGTAATATGTTCCATTTTTTGCCAGTAATTGGGTTGTGTGTCATCCCCCTACGGCTCCATCTACACATCAAAGATTCCTGCATTTATTTCTATGACATCGATTAGTTTTATTCCAAAATCACTACTAAGCCCACAGTTGCTCAATATGGCTGTTTAGGCATAATAAAAAGTCATAATGAGAAGCAAAGCTGCTTTCCTCTGAAGCTTAATCATTTTAGCCTTGATCAATTAAGGCTTCTGCACAGTGAAAGAAAAGATCCTCCTGAAGTCTAAACACCTCCTGGAGATACCTCTGCTTGTCACCATAAAGGGGATGAAAACCAATTAGATTTTCTTCATACTTCAGTTATGTGCCAGGTTTAGGTACAGAAAATCACCTTTAGGCTGCCTGGATTCAGTTACTACCCTGACAGTGAGCAAACTCTTTAGAATTTGGCTCCTCATCTTTGACCTGAAGAGGAAAAATAGTCTTGCTGCCAATCAACAGTTGTTTTCAATCCATTAAACCAAACCAGGAAAGGATGATCCAGATTATATTTAAAGGATATACAGAAAACCTCTGAGAGTAAAAAACCGAAAGAAGGAAAGTATGTGTTTCATTGTAAATATCGTAAATCTTGAAGTGTCTACAGAGCAGTGCCTCCTCTATGAAACTGAATTTACTCTGAAAACAGGTGAACTCTATCCCCAAACATCCACCTGGCCTGTCCAAGAGAGATCCCTGAGACCCACAGCCTCATCCTACTGAACCTCCCCCCTGCTCCTTGATTTGGAGCAGGACACGCTCCCTTGGCACAAAAAGCAAACAGCCTTTGAACATCCTGGCAAAGCCTTTGGCTGCCAGGGACGTGCTCCAACCTGCTCTGCTTGAAGAGAAGCACAAAACTATTATTGACTTCAAAGGCACTGGGACTCAGCCCCAGGGTGGAAATTAGCTTCAACATTAATTGAATTAAAAGAGGGGGATTCCCTTCAAAGAACTGCCACTTCCTGGGCCATGGGATGAGATGTGTATTGAGCACGGTTATAACGAGGCCAAAACACTGGAAAACAGGTGCTGAATCCAGTGCCTGGACACCCCAAGGTGCAGTGGAGGAGAGCAAGCATGTTTAAGAACTCAGGGCAGAGTTTGGTTTGCCTGGACCAGCCCTGCTGAAGGACAGAACTGGGCAGGGACTCCTGGAAAGCACCACAGCTCCTGGGGCTGGGAGCAAGGCAGGACCTCAGCTCCAGCAGGCAAAGGACCCGTGTGCTCATCTCTGAGCCTTCATCATCCACAGGCAAGGGGACAAGGGAAAATAAACATCTATTCAGTACAACTGGCAGAAACAGCTGCAAACAGCAGCCCCCAGGGCTGGAAATGCCACTGGACTCAAGACTTGAAATGCCCCTCTATGAGGTGTCCAAGAGCCCCAAAAACCCGAGTTCTGCCTTGCCTGCATGTGCTTGCCACCTCCAGGAATGTCTTGGGGTAGGCAGACTTTGGGTAGGATACATTCTCTATTGAACCTTGCCCCTCCAGGATTACAAAGTCCCTGATATCTCTGAAACATCTCAGCATTTTTGGGTGTGATCTCCAGATCTTTGTCACTTTAATCCCCCATTCATACATACCAGTACCTGTGGGTTGGAACATCCTTTCCCAGCCCTGATAAAGCAGCAAAATGGATTTACTTCCACTTCACTCAAAAAAACCCTAAAATTGTTCACAATTAAAAAAAATTGTTCACATCAATAAACTGGAATAATTTCAACTCCAAATGACCCTCCAAATTCTCAGCACCCTCTGGCCTTGGGAAGAATGGAATTCCTGCAAGAACAATTCTCTCAAAACTACCAGTAGCTTCCCCTTCTGACTTACAAAAAAAAAAAAAAAAAAAAAAAAAAAAAACCTGATTGCATTTATAATGAATAATCCACCTGTATGAGCAGAGTTTTGCCATTTGCTTCCTCCTGCAGCACATCAGGTGCCTAAAGAGACAGCCTGACCTGCTGAAAGCATGGCTCTCCTGTCTCACTGAAACCTTCTCTATTTCTTCCCCTCCTGGAGGAGAAAAGGGGTCAGAAACAGTGATTTGTGGCTCAGGGCAATGCTCAGAGCTGCCTTTCCCAGGAATTTCAGTAGTCCATGAGGTGAAGGTGTCAGCATCAGATAAAGAGGAATTCAACCAGACAACATATCTGATCTCAGCTTAGGTTACCTGCTGAGCAAAGACCAGCAAGATGCCCCAGAGCGGCCAAACCTGTGGAAAAGGTGAAGTTTGATGTGGTGAAATGTGTTCTTTCTTAGGTCAGAAAGGGAAGTGGTAAAGGCTTCAGAGAGCTGGGCAAAGCCTCCCCAGACCACAGGCCAGCTCGCTCTGGTGGAGGAGAGCCAACCCCAGGGAGCAACAAATGGGGCCACAGAATTCCAGACACCTGTTTGTGATACTGGTCTGCTTTAATTTGTTCAGAGAATGGAGCCAAAGAGGAGAAGGGAGTTTCATTCAGGTTCCCAGGAGCATTTGTTGTGTCTCACTGCTATGTCCCCTCCAGGCCAAGGGCTGGCAGGGCCTGCCCTTATCCCCACATGCCTGTGCTGGCATCTGGGTCTTTTCTCCTTCTGCCTTCCACCTTGGGTAGCTCGAAGTACTGAGCAAATGTTCTTTAACTGTTGTAGAGCCACTGTAGAAAGCTTTTTTTTTTTTTTTTTTTTGCAGCAGGTGCCACACAGCTCTGCCACAAAGAACGAGGTCCCTGTTGCCCCATCCATGAGGAATGCAAAGCAGACAGACATGACTGAGGGCCTTCAGCAGGCCAGGGGCCAGGAGAGAACAGCTCCCTCAGACTTCTGTCATGTGCTTTCACAGCAGACTTCTGCCAGCCTTCCCCTCACAGTAAAATGCAACAAGTGCTGTTCTGCACTAGAAGGAGTGTTGCACGTGAATAGCCATCAGTCAAAAGGATGTGCTGTAAGGATGGGCCAAATGCCCAGCTTGGAGAAGAAAAGAACAGTGCTGTGACCCCAGCAAAGGGCAGGACCCCTGAGCTCCACCAGTGCCCTGTGCTGCCAGTGCCTTCACCTCTGACACCCCACCGTGCCCTTTCTCTGGGCTCTTTCTACAGCCAAGGCTGCCAAATTCACAGCAGCTCTTGGGGAAAGGCCACGAGTTCATCTGAACCATCCTGGCCTGCAGTCAGGCCCAAAATGCAGACAGGGATCTAAGGCCAAGAGCCTCTTGACCAGCAGCTCTGGAGCTTTGTGGTTCTGGCTGAGCACCAGAGGTGAATTTTAGGGTGTGGAGCAGGCCATGCACTCCAGATCTGCGTGGCTGCCCTTGCAAGACGAGCCTGAGTGCTGGTGCTGTGACACCTGAGTGTCCCTCAGAGCCCAGTGGCAGGGGCTGCCCTGTCCTCTCGGGCACATGGCCATCTCCATCTCCTCCACCCGCCCTGAGCCCCTGCCAGGTCTCTGCAGTGTTCTGGCTCTCTCCTCTCAGTTTCCCATCCTTGTGCCTCCCAGCCTCCTCTAACCCTAACCCACGCACTCGGGGCTCTGGCTGACCTCAGAGACTGTTCTACTGGACAAGATTTCTGTGCTTTTCCAGGAGAACAGACCCAGGCAGAGGCAAAACTTCAGAAATACCCCATGACTTAAGAATGAGGGAAACACAAGCTCTGTGTTACTTCCATCATTTATCCTGCAGCTTTTAACTAACCAGCAGTACCAGAGCACCTCCAGGGGACAACCTCTCCCTTCTTCCTCCCTCCCTCCCAGCATCATAAAGAAAAAGCACCCAGGTGAATGAACCAACACAGAAGCTCCCTGAGCCAACATGAGAGAAAAAATCAGGCCTTAAAATTGATACAGACAGAGACAACTTCTGTTCATTTGCTGCTGTGCCCCCGTATCCCACTCATGTACATCCAGATGTGCAGTGTTCCAGCTCTCCCACAGCAGCAGCCCAGCTTCCTGCATGTCTAACTGAGCTCAGACTGACCCAAACTGTTCAGCCACTCCCAGGAGTATGACAAAAATTCACCTTTTTCCACATACGGGATCATTTTGGAGCACACAGCCCACACTCCATCCCCTGCATCATTACCAGGATGCTGAGAGTTGGAAAGTGAGAGGGGTGCCCATGGATCCACTGGCACTAATCCCCTCTCAGGATGGTCCTTTAAACAGGAGAGGTTCTAAATAAATAAAGCAAAAAAGATCTCCAACCATCACCCATGAGCTGGCTCCTTCCCTCTTTCTTCCCCCAGATGCTGCCCTTCCCTTTCCCAGCCATCCTCTGCATCACTGAGCGGGACCAGAAGGCAGCAAACTTCCCCCTCCCCGCTCATGCAGAAAGAAATCACCCTCGCTTTCCAGAGTCGGCATGGCCTGGCTTTATTTCAGCCCTGCACATTGTTCTGCCTGGGGAAGAGGGGGAGGAGGCAGAGATGGGGCATTGTTTGCAATTCAAATGCCTGGACCTCAGGAAAAACCAATAAATTTAAGTCACTAGAGAATTTCAACAAGCAGGGCCACTCTCTCAAATAGGAAGCCTCCTCCCTGTCAGTGGGGGCTGTTGAGGAGCCACTAGAAAAGAGAATAACTAAGCACTCGTGGGGCTGAGGGCTTTTCACGCAATGAAGTCCAAACCAAACAAATTCCCCCTTTAGGAGACGCCTCTATCCAAACACTCTGAGCACACAGAGAAAGGCGCTCGGTGCCCCCGGCTCTCCGTGTTTGCTAAGCCAGGCCTGGTTCCTTCTCCCCGTTCCCTGCCCAGGGCGGCTGTGGGCTGCGGGCTGCAGGAGGTTTGGGAGTGCCCGCTTGGCACGGCGCAGTTTGGGAAGCCCCACGGGTGATGCTGGTGGAAAGGGGATGTGCAAATTCACCGGCCGTAAATCCCCATTCATGCACCAAGTGTGGTGCAGGAAAAAATTCACCAGGACCGGATTTATAGGTGAGGTGGCTTGCACCAGCTTAGTGTTTAATTTTCAGTTCAGCTTTGATTGCTCTTTCTCAGGAGGACTTAGGGATTCCCATAACTCATTCCAGCTGGCGCCCCACGGTGCAAATCCTGTGCCTCCCCTCCCTCACAGGGGTTCCCTGGAGCTGGGCAGATCTCCGAGCGGTGAGGAAGAGGAAGGCTCCTGCTGCAGAGGGGAATCTGACACATCCTCTGGGACATTATCTAGAGCTGCTCAAGAAGTCACTCATGTCCTTTGTGAGTGGGGGAGTGCTCCTTGTCCCACACCAGGGTTCACACAAGTGGGGCAGAGATAAAAGCTGTGAACCGAAAGGCTGTGAACCAAAAGACCTTTTGACACCACTCCAGTGCTGGTGCTGAAGCATCTGATAAACCAGAGAAGCGTGGGAGTGGCTATCAATGGCCCAGCCTGTGGCAGAGCATTGCTGAGACTATGGAGAAGGAGATAAGGAGGCTTGGTCCTCCCTGTCCCACCATCCCATTTTGGAGATCCCCAATTTGTAATGACTGTGAGAGCTGACGTGACCAGCCTGAGCCAGGAAAGGACCCCAAAAGCCCCTTCATTTCCCCTAATTCAGGCTCCATCCTAAACTAGTTGGAACTAAATATTGACACTCCTGTTTTCCAGCCCTGCCTCATTACTCTTTTAATTCCTCCTTACTTACTACACAATTTCCTTTTCCCTCTATTGCCACCTCTTAAGAAACTGGGTTTTGTAGCCAAGGCTGCAGGTTCTGCAACGTTGCTATGAGCAGCCAAAACATGCAACTGCTCCATCCTGCTGCAAGTGGAAGAATCCAAGGCCAGCTTGGACAGGGCCTGGAGCAGCCCAGTCCAGTGGAAGCTGTCCCTGCCCATGGGAGGTTGGAATGAGATGGCCTCCAGGGTCCCTTTCAACCCAAAGCATTCTGTGATTCTGTGGCGTTCCCTGCTCCCTTAGAGCTGCTTTTTCACCAGATGTTGCTTACAGATGCCATATTTTCTCTTTTTAACTTCTTCTCTGCCCTCTTCTGTGCTAACATATTCAGTGGCATCTTCAAGGAAACAGGACCAAATGTGATCTACCAAGAAGCATTGCAAATATTTTTGGCCCTTTTTCAACTCTCTTACGCTGACAGAACAATTCTCATCAGCAAGTGAGGGGCACTCAGCAAGCACAGAGAGCTCTAAGACTGACCTGCAGAATGTGGTGGATAAAGCCACACAACATCCAGGTTGTTTTCACACCTTTCTTGTGCCCACAATTCCACATCAGGTCTTGGGAAGAGCTGTGGAAATCTCCCAGGACTGCATTGCCTGGCAGGGCTGGCCAGGAGCTCCAGAGGAAAAAATGCAGCTGAAGTGATGCAGCTCCATAAGAGCAGCCAAACGCAGCAGCACCCCAAGGACTCTCATGACCACTGACGGGAGGAAATGGCCTGAGGTTGGGCTGGGGGAGGTTCATGTTGGTCGTCAGGAGAGGATCTTTCCCCAGAGGCTGCTGGCACTGCCCAGGTTCCCCAGGGAATGGGCACGGCCCCGAGGGTGCCAGGGATGGACAGGGTGGGGTTGTTGGGGGTCTGGGCAGGGCCAGGGGCTGGGCTGGGTGATCCTGGTGGGTCCTTTCCAACAGCACATCCTGTGAATCCATGACTTGCACCTCTGCTCCACACCGGTGCTGCTGTGCTCCCCTCAGTGTTTCCTGCCCTGGCAGGGCCTCAGGTCCAATTCAGATGCTCTTTTTTACCTGTTCCTCTGGTATCTCCATTTGTGGCAGAGGATGAAAAACTGCCAGGGACTTTACAGTCAGTAGTAAAATAGATTTATAGGAGGAATTCGATCTATAGTCATGGAGATGTTTGGTATGCAGCAACCACTTAACACCAAATGCTGAATTCCCTAAAGGTTTACGTATAAAGACAAAAGTTTGTCTGAATTAACTACAGAAGAACATTTAAGGCAAAGATGGCAAACTGAAATCAACTCCGGAGCAGATGCTTTTGTCTGGAAGCTAAATCAATATTATGGCTATAAATTAATATAGTTTATTCCACACTGGAAAGAATCAACCCAGAATAAAAAGCACTTTAGTGATCCTGAAAAAAAAACATGAAATAGATCTACATTATATGCAATATATATGTTATATGAAATATAATACAGGTGTGTATATATTAATCTTTTCTTCATACTAACATTTTTATGTGACTGGGGCGCTCTGAGTCGCAAAGAGAAAGGCTCTCTCTGAGCAACACTTCCTTTAACACCAGGCAAGCTGGGCTTATCACCCACCAGCCATCTCCAGGGCTATTCTGCTTCTGTTTCCTTCATTTTGCTGTTCCTGGACCTTATTAATGTAGGTGTGAGGGGGTGGGGGACGACAACTCAGCCCCCATTGTTTATGTCCTGCTGGGAGGATGGGGGACTGAGAAAAATAAAAGCCAACCATAAAGCAAAGCGTTAGCCCAAAGAATACTTTTATTGCCATCAGGAGTAATTCAAACCTTTTGTGGTGGTTTGGAGACAAACTTTATGGTGGTCAAGTCATACACTGCTGTTTGGATTTTAAAAACAGGCAGGATATTTTATGAGCATTAATAAATATTTGTAGCCTGCCTACGAACACGGGAGAGGGACTCACACCTCTGGAGCTGATCACCTGCAGTGGCCAGAGAGGGGAATTCTACTTGCAGCCACCCTCCCCACAGGAATTGCTGCTGAAGGCATTAAGGAAAGTTGCTTTTTCTCTTTTTACCCCTTCTCCGAAGGACCCGTGCTTGCTGGTTCAGCACACAAGATACCAGGCTCAAGTGGGCCAGTTCAGGCCAGTTTAGAATCCTGCAGAGCTGCTCAGAATTGCTCTGGCTCAAACCTGCCCTCGCCATGAGACTCCAGATAGGATGTACTTAAATGCATGGAAATTACCTTGTCACCCAGTTAAGGCCCCTCACCAGATTGCTATAAAATGGAGGCACTGACTCCTAAAGAATCACACTTATTCATAGATTTTAGGGCCTTTGTGATGCTTTAACTTGACCTGCTCACAGCCCAGGTCAGGGGACCACCCCACGTTGATTCCTGCCTCAAAAGCAAGAGCTGTGGCAGAGCGAGAGCAGAGCAAAACCTCCTGTCCTGAGTCAACAATTCTCAGCAACGAGAAAAAAAAATATATCTAGAAGACATATAATAAATATACATCTTTTAATGTATAACTCCCAGAGTTGAGGCAGCAGTTCTTCAGAACCTCTACCAAAACCAGGATTCTTATTTCCCACTCTTCCCAGGGATTGTTCATACTTCTGCTGTGCTTGCAAGGGTGAGGTTTGCACCATTCACACCCCAGAGCATGAATTTTCATCTGATTTTTCCCAAATACAGGACACACATACTGGCTGGATGCCTCTGGGTTCTGTGTATCACCACCCCAAGATAAAGATGTCAAAACCCCAGGTAATTATATATTTTTTTGGTTTAAATACTGATGGAAATCACTCCCTTTTTGATACTACTAGCTATGAATTTACTCTGCTGTACTTTTGCTCCCTTCATCAATTTTCCTGTGATTTTCACTTTCTAATTTATCCAGATTGATAAATGCCTCCCACTCCCTCTCCTTCATATTTCACTCCCTGGGAATGGCCTGCACTCTTCATTCCCCCATCTCCAGCTTTCACCATGGCAAGAACATTGATTTTAATGGGATTTAATGCTCTCACAAAGTGCTCCTGACTGCTCCACACTCCTGCCTGATGTGTCCAGAATGAGCAAACCCTTCTGTCCTTTTCCAGATCATTGAAGGAAATATTGGCCAGCACCAGACCTGCCAGCCCAGATCCCTTGGGATAGCAGCAGAGACACTCAGGGCTGGTGACAAAGCTGCAGCCTGGTGTCTGTCAGTGCCCAATCAGTCAAATGCCATACGGAAAATCCCAGGGGGAGGGTTTTTCTTTGGTTTCAGCTCTCTGAAGGTGGGCTTTGGTCTAGGACCCACACCCTGAGCAGCAGCAGCAGGAGATTGTCCCACACCAAAGTAGGAGGTTAAATCTGCAGGAGCTGGCAGTTCTGTTGCCTGGCAGGAATGTGAAGGAGGAGCACCTGAGCCAGAGGTGGCTGCACGGAGGAGCTCCAGCGTCCCTCACACACATCACAGTCTCTGCCACCCAGCCTGGAAAGCTGCTTGCTGCTCTCAAAGATCCTGGCAGACAGAGGAAGCCCCAGCAGCTGCACTGTGCCCTGGTGCCTGGCACTGCTCCTCTGCTGGATGTCACCTCTCCCCCCTTCCTGCTGGCTGTGCTCCCTAGGCCATGGCAGCAGCCCAGGGGAGGGGGAGCAGAAAAAAGGATCACAGACTGCCTTTGCCCCTAAGGAACAGCGCCAGGTGAGCACCTGGCAGGGCTAAACAACCATTCCAAAGAGCACACGATGGGCTGCTTTTATCACTTCTCACTTCTTTACCTTCTGAGGGCTGCTGTCCATCTTCTAGATGGATCTCGGGTCCATGGCATCTCCTAGGCCCTCATCAGCCTCTCAATTGGGTCACTTCCTTAAAGCTGCCAGTGCCTGAAGAGCAGATACTGCTATTCCTGCCCACCTCTATTGCCCACTTCCTTTCCTAAAACAAATAGTAATGAGTGATTTTAACACTTGGGGCCTGTAATTCTGCCCATGACATGTTGGTGTTTCTAAGAAAATTCTGTTTCCCCCATCCTCTTTTCCAGACCCCTAGCACTGGGTTAGGAACAAAACAATAGTGCCTCTTCTTCAACACTCAGTGCTTTGATTAATAACAGTGCTGTTGTTGTAGCTGTGCTGGTTTAAGGGTGTGTTCATTAATTAGCCTTGTCTCCTGATTAACTTTGTTCTTGACATCTTGATTTTGTGCTAAATTAATTCTCGTTTATTTCCCCCTTCCACCTCCCCTTTCATAGACTGTGTTCCTCACTCAAATCAGGTTCCCCTTGGGTTATGTCCCCTTCTACAGAAGCATAAACCCCCCAGGCTGTGCAGCCACGCCATCCCCTCCGGGATGGATTTATCTTCCACAACACCCACTCCTCACTCCCCTGGACCTGCCCACTCCCACTCCCATCTCCTTTCACCTGGAGCACGAGAGGACCCTCAGAACAGATCACATGCATCTCCCTGGGTTCAGGAATCTTCCCTCCAGCACAGACCAGGACCTTTTGTTTGTCTTCTCCTTCCACACTGCACTCCCTGCCTGAAAACAAGGCCACCCCTCGTCGCAAGGTCCCCAGATGCCACCACGGGGCTACCACCAGCCCTACCAGCTTTAACTGGGCAATGAAGGCTGAGCCAAAGCCCCTCTGATTTCAAAGCACAAAGCCCCATCAGTGGAGTCAGGAGCCACGAGCCAACACTCCTGAGGTTAAGCACAACCAGCTCCCAGCCTCCTTCACAGAATCCCAGCACACGTCGGGCTGGGAGGGGATCCAGTGGGTCACTGGTGCCACCTCCCTGCTCCAGCAGGGCCATCCCAGAGCCCAGGGCACAGGGCTGTGTCCAGATGGCTCTGGAATATCCCCAGGGAGACTCCAGAGCCCCTCTGGCTCTGCCCAGGGCAGCAGTTCTGCCTCCTGGGCAGGGGCAGCTCCTGGGCTCAGGCCCTGCCCGGGGCTCTGGGGCCATCGCTGGGCCTGGAGCAGAGCCTGGGGCTGCTCTGCCCTCCTGACACAGGGATGGACAGACAGAGGGACACAGGGACAGGCAGGGACACAGGGACAGGCAGGGACACACAGGGACAGGCAGGGACAGGCAGGGACACACAGGGACACACAGGGACAAGCAGGGACAGGCAGGGACAGGCAGGGACACACAGGGACAGGCAGGGACAGGCAGGGACACACAGGGACAGCCAGGGACACACAGGGACAGGCAGGGACACACAGGGACAGGCAGGGACAGGCAGGGACACACAGGGACAGGCAGGGACACACAGGGACAGCCAGGGACAGACAGGGACACACAGGGACAGGCAGGGACACAGGGACAAGCAGGGACACACAGGGACAGGCAGGGACAAGCAGGGACAGGCAGGGACAGACAGAGACAGACACAGGGACACACAGGGACAGACAGGGACACACAGGGACAGGCAGGGACAGCCAGGGACACACAGGGACAGGCAGGGACAGCCAGGGACACACAGGGACAGGCAGGGACAGCCAGGGACACCCAGGGACAGCCAGGGACACCCAGGGACAGCCAGGGACACACGGGGCTGAGCAGAGGGGCAGGATGGCTCCCCTGACCTGATGGCATGCACGCCAGGATCCCGCTGGCCCCAGGACACGCTGCTGGCTCGGGGACAGCTCATTGTCCCCCAGCACTCCCAGGGCCCTCTCCACTGAGCTGCTCCAGCTAAGGGACACTGAGGGCAGTGGCACTTTCCCAGCCAAGCACAGTGCCAGCTCTGGTGGGAGTTTCTGAGTGAGATGTGGGGATTTGGGATGCACTCAGGCAGGGGGTGCTTGCTTTCACCAAAGCTTCCAAACCCTTTCCAGGGGCCTTTGCTGGATTCCATCTACAGCTCTCCTCCTCCTCCCCTGCCCCCAGACAAAATCAGTTAATCGAACGGGGTTTGCTGAAGGAGTGGAAATGTATCCCCTGGTCCTGCAAACGAGTGGAAATAGCCTGGTGTAAACTTAATTCTTATGTGTTGTGAATAGCAACACATCCTGGTTATTATAATCACTGTGATCAGTTCACGATCCACCAAATGCAATGGTTGGTGAATTCCATTTTATGATGCAAATGTAGCCAACCAATACAGGGATTTTGTTTGATCAAAGACTCTTTTTCCTTTTTTTTCTGAGAAAAAAACCTTATTTTGCATGTCCAACCTCTCAGATGGAATAGATCCACATAACTCCACCCACACAAGTGGGCTTTTGCCCATTTACACTAGGTGAAAGACTAGCAAAATTAAAAAGGGGAGATATAAACTCCCTGTACAGTCAGAGCTGGACACTTTGCCCAAGTCAAGTGGCTGAAGGAGAACTGGGCATAAACCCTGTGGGAAGACAGCAAGAAATGTGGGGTTTGTGTATGCACATGGTTAGGAATGAGACAGAAAAGTCTATACATTTTTAACCACAAAAGATTTCACTGGACAACATGGTCTAGCAGGAGCTTTAAAGGGGAAAAGCAGTTCACAGACTCTTCTGAATGCATCTCCAGTAGCCGGGTTGTTAAGACATTCAGGGCTGTTAATGTGCACTGTCAGCCCATTGTAACCAAACCTTTAATCCTGGGCCTGTCAGACTTGAAGGAAAACTAAGGGCTGACAGTGCTGCAGCAAATGGATTTTCCTTCTCTGCTCTCATCGCCTCCCCCTCCTTCCATTTTAAGTTAGAATAACACTGAGTCTATTCCTTTCAGGCCTTGCAAAGCAACTAGGAAAAAAAGGGGGGAGGGAAGTGGAGGGATGGAGGGATTTGTCCCAGCCTACATGGACAATCCTCCGTCTCCAAATCCCAGTCTCCAAACTGGGAACTCTTAGCACAGCCTGATCAGACCCAGGTGTCCGAGACCTCTCCTTCCTTGGCCCTGGTTATAAAGTTTTCACACTGATCTGGTGGTCTCTCTCTAAAGCTGGGGTCAATCAGAGACCCCGAGGATTTCAGGCCAGTGCTCAGCAGAGGGTGAAGAGAAACAGGTAACAGTTTCTTCAGGTGTGCACCCCTCGGTGAGCGCAGTGTCTGCCTCTGGAAGGGAGGAGTAACCCCATGTCCCCTCCTGCTCTCCTGCCCTGCAGATGAACCAGCCAAGGCCCAACTGGAAGGAGGGAGCATTTCTGCATGTCCCCAGGCCTGCTGGCATCTCTAGAATGTCCCCGTCACGTTTCTGGGTCAGCGAAGGACTGGTTCCTGCCCTCCCTCACCCCCGGAGATGTCACACAGAGCAGAGGGCAGCAGGTCTGTGCCCTCACACAGCCGGGGGCTCCTGCCTGTACCTGCCCTGCAGGTGAGCCTGGGACTCATCACTGGCTGGGAAGGGATCCAAGGGGGTGAGATGTAACACTGAGAATATTGGTAAATGGAAATGAGCAAAAGCAGCAAAATCAATTTGAGAAGATAGTTCACGTTCCAAGGGGAAGAAACACTTCCAGAATCAGGTTAAGCAAAGCCCTCCTGAGCCACTTATTGATTTCTTAATGAGCCTGGGGGGAGAAAAGGAAAAGAAAAGAGGACAGGGGAAAAAAAAAGAGATAAAAGACCAGATTCCAGACAGAAAGAGTCATGCAGTTTCCTTGTGGATGTAAAGTACAAGTCAGCAAGACTCCGGAGAGCAGCATCAGAACCGTGTTCGTTTGCACAGCAGTGCGGCAGCAGAGAGGAGCTCTGGTTTGGGGGAGGGCAGAGGGGGGAAAAGGCCCAGAAGAAGGAGAACATTTCACAGAGCAGCACATTGGGAAGCTGCTCCAAAGTGCCCATCCTGCTGCTGCAGGAGCTCAGGATGTGCACCTCACCTGCCCGGTTCCCCGTGGGGTTTGTTTTGTGGTGCTGCTGCCAAACCCCTGCTCTGCACGAGCAGAACACTCTGGAGACAGGAACCCCCTTGTCTCCTTGCCAGGTGAGCTACTCCTGCTGCTGTGGCTGTGTCTAATGCCACGGTTTCAGCTCCAGACAAGGCTCTGGTCAGCACTGGGACATTGTCACACGGACAAAGCCTCCAGCACGGAGCTGACCTCAGCCAGAGCCTTTGGCAGTCGCAGGGAAGGTCCCACCTTCACCCTCCAGCAGCACGGCAGGGCACAGGTCAGGGCCAAAGGAAAGGTGTGCCTCAGTACAGAGCAGCTCCTCAGCTCACCTGAGCTCTGCCCCACCCTGCAGAGGTTCCAGAGCCCTGCTGGGAGGCAGCTACAGCCGTGCCCCCCGTACAGCTGGGAGGCCCACGCAGGTTAGGCACAGTGTGATGCTCAGGTGCTGCTACTTCAGAGGGGACAGAAGGCTGAAAAGGGACTGCCCGAGCCTGCTGTCCAGGGCAGAGCCAGGCACAGGGAATAAAAGGGTTTTATACATGCATAGGGAAGCAAAATATGAGGCAGCCCCACCACATGTTTAACTAAATCCACATGAGGCACTGCAACTGTGCAGCTTTTCCAGGAAAAATAAGGGGAAAAAGAGAAATCTGGCTCCTCTGTAAATATCTGAGGTGGTAAGACATCTCTAGGTTAAGTGAGAGATCAGAGGGGATCAAACAGTGAGACTGGATCCCACCAGAGCTAGGAGAGGGGCTGAGACCCTGGTGCAAGGAGTCAGGAATCCTCTCCCAAAGGGCCACTGTTCAGCAGGCACAGAGGATCCCACAGACACCGACTTTAATGGTACAGTCAAATAGAGTCAGAGGGGAAGAGCAGGGCCCTGACTGCCAGACCAACACCTCAACATCATGGAATAACCTGGAATTCTGCTAAAGCTGCATGATGCTGCCTCTGAGATAGCCCAAGTTTGGGATAAGAAAAGAGAGGAGTGGCCATCTCCAACTCCAGGGGACAAACTACAATTTTTCAGTGGCCAGGCAGTTTTCCAACCAAAACTAACACTTTGGAAAGGAAGTTCAATAGAAATGCACCTTGCATCACATCTAACAAGAGCTTGCCCCCAAAGCAGCTCTTTCCCTGAGGGCCTGCTGGAACTGAAACGAAGCAGTGCCACCCTTGCTGCTCCCCACATGGAATCACAGCAAATCAGCACCAATTTCTCTGCTTGCCTGCAGAGCACTGACTGTAACAAAATGGTTGAGGGTATTTGTCCCGTCCAGCTGTCCCTCCCTGACACAGCCAGCAGCAACCTCCAGAGAGGAGCTGAGGCCATGGCAAACACTCACAAACCGGGAGCAGGTCCCCAGTGCTCCCTGCCCCCACAACCCGGCAGAACTGGGCATGGGGGAAGGAGAAGGGAACATCTGTTTCCTTACTAAGTAGTGTCCTTTCTCTTTTCCTAATCTATGGAAAAATATGGAGGCAAAGGAGCGCAGAGAGGAGCCTCTCCTCGCAGCAGGGGATGCTGCCCGCTGCCCCGCTGGGATGCTGCGAGCCCGCAGCTTCTCAGGGGGCTTGCACAAGGGGGCTCAGACCAGCTGCAGGAGAGGCAGGGAGACCCGGAGGAGCATCTCAAGGTTTAAAATGCAAATTCCTCCGCTTTATTTTAGGTGGAGGGGTCAAGGTCTGCCCATTTCTTCCTCTGCCCCGCTCCCCCCAGCACTCCTTCCCCCTTCCTCGGGGGGTTTTGTTTAGGAAGGGACTGTGGATGCGACAAGGTCTTTGTGCGGCCATTCAGCTGAGTGAAAGGGCCGAGGAGTCCCAGCGGAGGGAACAAACTTTTGGGGGTCAGCGCGGTCAGCCCCGAGTAAATGTGTGGCATTGTTTGCATTAAGGACACGATCCCAGCGGGGTGCCCGCAGCCACCGCGCACAACACCGGGGACTATTGATGCAACACTGCGGCGCAGGGCACGGCGCTCCCCTCCCAGGGAAAACAGGAACCGCCACTGCAAACGTGCCTGCCTCTTCCGAGCCGTGAGATTCGCTGCGCCTGGCAAATAAAACTCGTTTTTTAAAATGTGCATCATAAATAAGGATGGATGGCAAGTGAGCTTGTGAAAAATAATCCTAGTTAGAGAGCAGTGGCAGTGGCAGCACAGCAAAGTGCCTTTTTATTGTTGCTTCTCTCCAAGAGATGGACAGTTCAGGTCATTAAAGGCCTAAGATAGAAACAGTTTCTCTTCACGCTGTTTGAAAATAGGCTTTTGTTTCCACGGAAGTGGCCCAGTCCTTTCTTGGGTTGCCTCCACCGTTGAAGTGGCCCTCGGCCATGGGGTGGGAGCTGCCGGAGAGAAGAGCCCTGTGGCCCCCCACAAACCCATGTGAAATCCAGCTGGAAAAGCAGCACAAGGGGCTGGGGGGAGGCTCCAGAGCCTGCAGTGCCCCTGGGAGGCGGCAGGCTGCAGAGGGGAGCACATCTCTCAAATGCTCCAAAACCAAAATCCTCATGAAGGGACTCCAGAGATGCCCCTGGCTGTGAAATGATCCCCCCTCCATCTTCAGTGTTTTCTACAGAGGAGCATGTGTTCCCCCAGAAAATGTCTTTCCTCCCCACTGACCTCACTCCCTTGCTCACACAGGAGTTTGGTTGGGTTGTTCATCCGGACACTGCAAACCCGGGTTTCATCCAATTGAAGGATTAACCCAGAGGAACAGAACCGTGGGACAATCTCCAGGAAACATGGTTAAATCACAGCCAGCCCACCACAGTGCACATGGTCTAGGAAGATCAGATACCTAGAGATCCCAAAAAGAAGCAGGATCTTTTAACATGTCCATGTGAACTCCAGTGTCCATCACAAATGGTATCTTCAGCCCAACCTCACTGGCAAAATAAAGTGAAAAGAAAAATGAGATTGTGAGAGTGGTGAGTTTCTCTCACAGGCTGGACAAGGCCGTGGAGAGACAGGACAAGGGACAGTGGCCTGAAGATGAAGGAGGGTAGATTTAGACTGGATATTGGGAAGGAATTCTCCCCTGTGAGGGTGGGCAGGCCCTGGCACAGGTGCCCAGAGCAGCTGGGGCTGCCCCTGGATCCCTGGCAGTGCCCAAGGCCAGGCTGGACAGGACTGGGAGCACCTGGGGCAGTGGGAGGTGTCCCTGCCATGGCAGAGGGTGGAGTGGGATTAACTTTAGGGTCTCTTCCAACACAAAGCATTCCATGGTTCTCTGATAAGAAGAAGGAAAGGTTTTGATCCTGCAAGGAGACCAGCAGAGAAGTGAGAGCCCAGCTGTTTGGGCACGTAAGGGTTGATGCTGAATCTTCCAGGACTAAACTGACCCGTAGACATCTACAGCTTCCTGGTGGGGTCCTGACTAGGGAGCTGAGGACTCTTACTCTGTCCTTGTAAACCTGACCTCCAAACAAATGCAACTATACCTTAAAAAACACGAGCAGCACCATTGGGTGAAAACCTGAAATGCGAGAACGGCTGGAAATACCCCTGGGTTTCCAGAGAGCTGCGGAGAATCTCTGCTCGTGGGCCTGGCCCAGCTCTCTTGGGACACCTTGACTTCCACCCCCACCGTGCCGGACCCGCCTTTCCTTTCTGAGTCCACCCTCTCGCCTTTTGTGCCCAAGTGACACAGACTGATGAGGATTATTTCCACGGCTTCCTCGGGGACAGGGGGGTTCCCTGCTGCCCTTGTTCAGGGACAATAGAGCCATTAAGCGTCTTGCGGAGGCGAGGGGAGCGGGGCATACCTGGCCCCCAATGTGGGAATGGCCACTGCCCCTGACAGCCATTAGCATCTGAATGAGAGTGATGCCTGCAGAACAACAGGCAATTATCCCACTGAAAAGCTTTTAAGTGGCATTAATTGCTGGCCGCAGACTCGGGGCTCTCTCAGAGTAAACCGTGTTGACAAACAGGATAAAGTATATTGGATTTCCTGCAGGGGAAAAATTTGTAGGATTGTGCCTCGGTGAGGGCGAGCTCCGCTTTGATCCTGTGCTGTCACACAGCAACCCCACAGCCGGGCTGTCCCAGGGAAGCCGGGCTTGGCCCGGGTGCCTGTGCGGTGCCTCTCTGGCTCCGGGAGAAGGCTCCCGGGGGAAGGGGAGCCCCTCTCTGCGCGCTGCGGGGCTGGATCAGCAGCCCCTCTGTCCCAGGCGTCTCTCGAGGCCCAGGTGTACCTTTCTGTGCTCTTGCTCGGAGATGCAAAGCGGTGGCACAGCCCCGAAACACCATCTCCTGTCAGTAACAGGCAGTGCTTTATGTCCCACTGCTCCTTGACGGGATAAATATCCCTGCACCGGCCAGGAATGGGGAAGATGAGAGAGGAAAAGTATTTTGTTAATGCGTGTTAGTCTTTAAAAATCAACAATGCTGCTAATAAATAAATGCTGTCCTGTCCATTAGGTACTTGCAAGAAGGCCAGAGCTAACACCTAACTGATTCCCTGGTAAATCACACTCAAATGTTCTTTAACTTGTAACAAAAGAAATTATTTTAAAGCTGATTTTGCCCACGTGCAAGGCACTTCTTTCTACAGCTTCTTCCTGCAAACTGCAAGAAAATAACCTTTAAAAAGTCCTGCAGCACTATTCTTTCCCCAGGAGCATCATCTGGTCTTCACCACCATGTGTCCCACCATGTGTCCCACCAACACCCGGATTGTTCTGAGCTTCCTGTGGGTATCCAGACACTGATGGCACTGGGCAGAACCACAGGATCATGGAGTGCTTTGTATTGGAAGGGACTTGAAAGTTAATCTTATTCCACCCTCCTGCCATGGCAGGGACACCTCCCACTGCCCCAGGCTGCTCCCAGCCCTGTCCAGCCTGGCCTTGGGCACTGCCAGGGATCCAGGGGCAGCCACAGCTGCTCTGGGCACCCTGTGCCAGGGCCTGCCCACCTTTGCAGGGAAGAAATTTTTCCTGATATCTAATCAAACCCTTCCCTCTGACAGTTTGAAGCCATTCTCCCTTGTCCTGGCACTCCATACCCTTGTGAATTGTCCCTCTCCATTTTCTTGCAGGCTCTCCTGGCACTGGCAGGCTGCAGTTAGGTACCCAAAGGCTCGTCCTTTCCCAGCCTCCCCAGCCCAGTGCACTCAGGAATCCCCTTGGGGCTTCGATTATGAACAACCCCTCTCACTAGAAAAAGAAGAAAGAAACCAAATGCCCTTCCTGAAGCATTACTTTATACTTATTTCTAATTCTGCAAGCTTTTGACAATTGAACCACCATTTGTTCACTTCATCCAAGTGAAGATGAGACTTTGCCTGACACTCCTTTGCATCACAAACCTGGACACGCTCCCTCTGCACCGGGGCTCAAGCACTTCTAGAGGATTTCCAGTAAATATGGGTCATTTTATGGCTCAGAGTGAAAACCATGGGAAAAACTCTGGTTTTGCTAATTTAGACCTCCAGCTCAGCACACACATGTGGGTGGCCTTTTGAAGTTTGAGCAGCAGATCTTCTGCTAGAGCAGAATGGCTTCGTTCCCCGCAGTCAGTGGCGCGAGGCCAGCCTGCACCATCTGAGGACAAGCCCTCTCACATTTATCCCAGCACAAAACTCCGACAGGAACTCGAGAATCGTTAAGGCATCTGTGGAGAAAGCTTTGAAAAAGCCTGTATAAAGTCCAGTCAACTGAGACTGCAGAGCTTTGCCTCCAGTGTGTGGTGTAGAATAGACTGCACAGTCAGAAAGCCAAAATATTAATGCAACCCCCCACAACATGTCTGTCCAAAGAGACACTGCTAAAAAAACCCAGCGTGGGCCCCAGCAAACAAAAGACGGACCTCATGTGCTGCTAATAATGCCCAATCATCAGGACTAGGCTAATTTCCTCTCACAGTGCCAGATTCAGACCACAAATAATTAACTTAAGTGCAGAAAAGATGCACTCTTTGTGTTGGTTTGGTTGTTGCTGTTGTTGTTTCAATAAAAGGAAAGAATCCAGCTCCACAGAGTTGGACTCTAGTGGAGACTCAGGGCTAGTCCCATTTGTTCCTGCTGAACATTTGGTCCTCGGTATGTGCTGATATTGGCAGGATGATGACAGGTAAGAAATGCCATGTGTTACATTGTGGAAAAGCAAACAAGTGAAGGAAAACCTGGGAAATAGAAATGCTGTTGGAGGAAGAAGCATTAAGCAGGGCTGTGTGAAGCAGAATTTCATGAACCACCTGGTGCACACTGATTCTGGGGAATCAGTACCAAGCCCTGTCCCAGCCCTAATCATTTCTCTACTGAGCAGTTGAGTCATAATTCAAACCTGTTTGAATTTGGCACCTGAAATAGCTCAATAAAGTTTCACTGCTTCCCACTGCTGCCCCAAGAGCTCGTGTCCCAGCTGCTCTGTGCATGATGAAGTGATGAAAACACCTTCACGAGGACCAACCCCTCTGGTCCTTGCCCTGCTGGGAAAACCGAGGGAGCAGCATCTGGACCAAGGCATGGGAAGACAAGTCCTGACAGGAGCAGGAGCTGCTCTTGTCAGAAGATGCACACGCACACAGCTCCATACACAGGGGTGTCTACAGAGCACAGGGCCTTGCAAACCCCACATTTCACGCCTCTGGCTAGGTCACATGAATATCCCTTGGGATGCAGGGAGAGTTTGCAGCGCTGGTTTGGAGTCCCTGCCTAGGAACTGCCCAGGACCCCTTCCCATGCTCGGCTCCTGCCCAAGGAGGGCCTGAGGATCTGCCCCTGTCCCGGCCATGAAGCCCCTGCTCACGGCTGTGATTCACAAGCAGAGGGACCCCAGGGAGTGGGGGCACCCCCAGGTGCACAGACCCAGTTTCTAGAGGGTTAAGGGTTGAAGCCAGAGCTGGATCAGGCAGTGCAGGGTGGGCACACATCCACTGGGAGGTTCCTGCTGGGCACCAGCAGCTGGCACTTGCTGGTCTCTCTAACAACCCTTTGGAAAGCACCCCTGGGTGCTGACCCTTTCAGAGGGGCTTTGGTGTAAGGCATGGCCCTGGACGATGGCTCTGCCTCCAGGTAGGTGAATTTTCAGTCTCCTGGGGAAGATGGCACAGGGGCACGTGCAGAGCCCTGAGCCGGGGGGAGCAGACCCTTTGGAGGGGTTCAGCACACAAACCTCACAGCTGCCACACCTCCCTGGTCCCGCCAGCTGCTCTTGTTTAACGGGGCAACAGGGACTTGCAAGCGGCAGGAAGAGCAAGGGGGAAGTAGTGAAGTTGGAATTAATTTGTCACTCCATATTTAACTGACCTCAAAACTATTAAACAAACCTAATAGGAAATATCCCCCAGATTCCAAATTCCTCTGTGCTGCCTGCTGGGGAGCAGCCCCTGCACTGGGCTTCAGCCACCCAGCAGACTGGTGCAGGGGAAGGGGGGCTTCCCTCCTCCCCATCCCAAAAGCCTGGTTTAATTGCTGGCTCTTACCCTGAGCCTGCAGGACAGTTGATGACAGGAGCATAGAGAGGATCCAGCATCCCGGGCTAAGGTGCTGGAGGAAGCTGAGGGATCCTGATGCAGGTACATGGCTGTGGGCTCTCCTGGCTCCCGCTGGAAGGAAGCACAGAGGACGTTCAGGAGTTAGGAGCAGGGACTGGCTGCTCAGGAGTCATCAGGGAATTTTCCATCCCTCAGCAGAAAAAAACCACCAACTCCTCGCGCATTAGTTGCAATGATTCCCCTCTCTGCATTTGGAATAAGGAGGGACTTGGGAGATTTAAGACTGCAGACAGGGTGGAACTGGATTTTACTGCCAAAAATTCACAGACTCAGCAGCTATAATATGGAGAGAAGCTAGGGGCAGAAAGCTGGCATAAAAACAAACAAAAAGCAGCTTTATCTAGCAAATAGGTGAATCCAGGCCAACCTCCTGCTCATGGCTTAAAACACTTGGTGACAGCACATTTCTGACTGTGGTAGGCTGTCAGTTCTTGCCCCAGGTCTGTGCTCGGCTGCCGAGGGCGCAGAATGGCACATTCGGGGGCTGTCCGCGGGATGAAGTGAGCCAGGAGGTATCAAATATGGCACAGAAGTGATCCAGGCTGATGTCGGAGCTGAGGTCGCGGTGTGTAACGGAGCAGGGTGCGGGCTGTCCCGCTGCCCGCGGGGCTGGCCGCGCTCCGAGTGCCCTCTGCCGGCCCCGGAGCCCGTCCGGCATCCCGGGATCCCCCTGCAGCCTCCGGACCCCCCCCCGGCATCCCGGGATCCCCCTGCAGCCTCCGGACCGCCCCCCCCCCCCCCCCAGCATCCCGGGATCCCCCTGCAGCCTCCGGACCCCCCCCCCCCCCCCGGCATCCCGGGATCCCCTCCCGGCTCTGCAGCCTCCGCTCCCGCACGGGGCCGCTCGCAGAACCCGCGGCTGGGCTGGAGCACACCTGGAACCTGCCCCGCTCAGGTATCCGGAATTGTCCACTCGCCCTTGGAATTCCTCGGTGAGGAACCTCCACACCCTCTCTGCACAATCTGTTCAGGGCTCAGGCACTGCCCGGGGAAAAAGTTCTTCCTCCTGTGCAGGGGGAATTGCTGGGATCAGTCCCTGCCCGTTCCTCCTGTGCTGTTGCTCGGCCCCATGAGCAGCGCCCGCGCTCTGATACCCTCCTGGCAGATATTCCTGTGCATTGAGAAGCTCCCCTCTCAGCTGTCTGCTCTCGAGGCTCAGCAGCCCCAGCTCGCCCAGCCTTTGCTGGGCACGGAGGTGCTCCAGGCCCTTCCCCAGCTCCGCAGCCTCTGCTGGCCCCAGGACCCTCCTGTCCCGAGCAGCCCAGAGCTGGACACGGCACTCCAGGCAGGGAAGGTGCACCAGGGCTGAAGGAGAAGGACACGACACCTCCCTCTTGCCCCTGCAGCCACCACCCCACTGCTGTTCTTGCCCCAGGCACTCTGCTGGTCAGGGGCAGCTCGCTGTCCCCCAGACCCCCAGGTCCTGCACAGAGCTGCTCCTGCAGGTCACGCCCAGCCTGTGCTTGTGCCTGGGCTTCTTCCTCCCCAGGTGCAGGACCCTGCATTTGCCTCTGCTGGATTTCAGAATGTTCCAATCTGCTCATCTCTGCAGCCTGCTGAGACCCTTCAGAATGGCTGCACAGCACCTGGAAGTTAGGTTTGCATTGCTTCTCAATTAAATCAGGTTTGCACGGCTTTTGGGGGCTTCTCTCGCAGGCTTGGTCCAGCAGCGCTGCAGTGGGTGGGGGGCTGGACTGAACCCAGCAGCCAAATGCCCTTGTACTGACTCTCCCTCCCTTCAAGTGTGTCATTTGACAGAAAGATGAATTTAAAACCAGGAAAAGAGGGCAAAACAGTAATGCTGAAATTCCAGAGAGCATTTCCTGCTTGAGAACTGATCCCTACCATCAGTTCCCTGCTCTGTGGGAGGATGAACATGCTGTTCCCACCCGGGGAGATCGCAGAGATGAGATGTCTTGATCAAGGTCACTCCTAAAGCACTGGGAAAACAACCCCAGAGCTTTGGCACACACGGCTTCCTGGGTCAGAAACCTCGCAAAGCCCACGTTTGTTTTGTTCCCTAGAAACCCACAGGGATCCTTTGCACTGAAGGACGCTGTCACATCCATGTTTTGAGGAATAGGGTTTAAACAAAAGCCTAAATACATTTGAAAATTAAACTTTCACTAATATCTAAAACAAACTAAAATTTCACTAATATCATAGGGGGTTTTGTCCATTCTTTTGTAGGTGGCAAGAGTTTATGAAAGTCTCTCCAGATATCCTAAAGAACTCCATGAAGAAGGCTGTACTTCCAAGGGAAGTTTGAGCAAAGAGGGCAGTTATTCAGTCCAAGTGTTGCAAACCCAGCGTTAGTAATTCCCCTGTACCCAGTAAACAGGTCACAGCAAAGATGTTTTTGCAAGAGATTCACCCGCTCCCTCCCATCATCGGGAGGTTCTGGGCCTGAACCAGCTCCCACTGAGGTGAACAGGCAAACTCCCTGCTTTTGATGGCACGGGATCAGCTCCCAGTTCTGCAGGCAGTGGCCTGGCAGGGAGCCAGCCTTTCCCCCTGGACAGAGAGGTGCTGCCTCTGCTCACAGCAGGCAGGTTTGGGCAGGTTTCAAGGTGCGAAAGAAGCTTTAATGTTTCCTTCTTTTTTCTTTAACTGTTAAAAGACACAAGGCTGCCATAGATCTGTCCACACAGAGCACTGGAAAACCAGAGGTGGCTGTTGTTTGAAAGTGACACCAATGCAGAAAGGCCCCAGGAGGAAGGGAAACCTCAGTGCAGGAATCCTCACTTAACCTTTCTCAGCTGCCACGTGTCAGCCTCTTCCACAATCACCTCCAGGAATCCCAGACACTCCTGACATCACAAAATGCACGTCTTGTCTGCCTCCATGTCCCGGGACAGTGGGCATCCATCCCTGTCACCCTTGGAGCTGGCATTCAGCAGGAGACACCCACAGCTGGTGGAAACCCTCCTCGTGCCCCGAGGGAGGAGGTAAAGTGTGAGTGCCCACAAGGCTGGGACACAGGCTGGATGGAGCAAGCCTCCATTTCATCCTTTTCCTGCTCACACCTCCTGAAGAATCACATCTCACCCCTCTCCTCTCCCAGGACAGAGCTGCAGCTGCTATTCCAGGCCGTGCTGGGCCAAGAGGAACTCGTGAGCTGAGCACTGGTCAAGCCAGCTCCATGGCTTTTCCCTTCAGGAGCTTGCAGGCAGAGATGGGGGTCAAAGAGCAATAGCCATGAACCAAAAGACATGAAATTCCACCTCAACGTGAAGAAGAACTCCTTTCCATGGAGGGCGGCCAGAGCCCTGGAACAGCTGCCCAGGGAGGGCGTGGAGACTCCCTCTCTGGAGACATTCCAGTCCCACCTGGATGTGCTCCCGTGTCACCTGCCCTGGGTGACCCTGCCTGGGCAGGGGTTTGGACTGGGTGAGGTCCCTTCCAGTGCCAGCTACCAGTGACTCACTGACAAGCTGGCTTTACACCACAGGACGCTTAGATTTAAGCATCAAGAGGACAAAACAAACTTTATATTCACATCCCTTCTACCCAAGGGCTCACTCACCATCCTGCAGTGCTGGACCAGCTTTAGCATCTCCAAACAGAACCCCCCCACAGGGATCACCCTGCAACAGGGCTTGGCACAAACCCTTTTTTACCCAGCCAAAATTCTTTTGTTTTCTCACTTCTTAAGGTTCGTTTGTGGTTTGGTTTTGCCTTTATTTAGTGTCACAGAAAAATAGGAAAAAAAAAAAAGAAAGAGTTTACTAGGGCTTCACATTCTGTGCCAGTGTCTCTGTCCTAATCCTCCAAGAACCCTTGAGAGTTTGGTGTCAAGTGTTTTATCCAGAGCCACAGTCTTTACTTTCATGTCTGTTTTCCAGTTTAATGGCTGCATATATTCATATAAGGAACACAACAGAAACACACACACACACACACTTCAAAAATTGCATGACAGCACCACAATCAGTGTAGGCTGATTCCAGCTCAGGATTTGCAGGGAGCCAGGATGAAAGTCTGGTCCAAGGATGTGGTGGTATATTTTTTAGAGGAGAAATTCCTGAGCTCCCCAAGGGGAGAAAGACCCTTTGTGAATATAGGATTTTTCTGAGCTCTTCTCTGAGGATAAACCTCTTCATCGAGCTATTGTCAGATAAGGAATAGCTGGAAGAGGTTTAGAAATGCTTTCCCAAAATCTGGGATTTAACCTATAGCATCGTTTCAGTTAAACAATGCAGGAATTGCCATTTGAGGGAAGAAGACAAATCCATTTCCCTGCAATCATTTCCCAGAGTAATCCTCAGGAGCTGCCTTGGGAAACAGAACCGTGCAAGGCAGGACTGGTGCAGCAGCTGCCCCGGGGAGCTGGCACCTGAGCACCAGCAGCTCCGGTCAAGCTGGCTCTCATTAATTTGCCCTTTCCTTTTTCCTCTTCTTTTTAGCTTTGGCCCCCACAAGATCCAGCAACTGGGAGTTCCACAGTTTAATAGCACAGGGAAGAAAAATTGTTTCCTTACAATTTCAACCTGCTGAGTGAAGGTTTCCCCACGCTGAGCTGTAGGAGAAGCTTGGCTGCCTTTGCTGCACGTTCCGCCTTGTCCCCTGCCATCGACAGCCCCAAACTACCTTTGCTTCCTTCTCTCTGTTGTCTCCATCCCTCCTAAATGCCCTTGCAGCGCAGGGAACAGAAGGGCACACGCCGTGGGAGCTGTGCCAGGGGTGCCAGGGGCAGGCAGTGCTGAGGCTGGGAGCATCAGGGCTCCCAGCCCCTCCTCGCTGCTGCCAGCCCCACTCCACACCTGGGCTCAGGCCCAAAGGTGTAGAAAGTCCAAGAAAGCCTTGGAACGTCTCTGTATTCCTGTGGGAGTTGGGAAAATGCAGAATAAACAATAAAAACAATTATTCCAGCTGGAAAATATTATTTCTCCTGGTTTGTTTTCTGCCTGAAAGCTGGTTGGAATTACATAAAGTATGGGTGATTGAGGAAAACAGCTTTTCAACAGGAAAATAACTTCTCTGCAAATGTTTTGAAGTTACTGTTATTGCTTAACACCTAAAATTAAACATTTTCTGTGTTTTCTTTTAACCGAATTCCCCATTCCTCTGGTTTTCTGTATTAAAAGAGAAGACTCTCAAAAGAATAATTTGCATTTCCCTGGCTGGTTCAAATCCTTTATAGCAGAAAGAAAGAACCCAATGACTACAGTGACCTGATGAGTTGGGACATGGCTCCAGAGGCTGGAGTTTCCTGGGAAAAACACAATTTGGCCCAAGCCACTTGACCTGTCCAGCTCAGAAAACTCAAAGCTGATCTCGCTTCCACTCCACATTTCATGGCATGTTTTCTCCTGGTTTCAAAGAGAAGTAGGGCTTGTGCTGCTTCATAAAGGAGAACACTTTTGGGATCTGAAAAGGCTCTAAGCTTCTTAGGAAAAGAGGATTAAGGCATCTGCTGGGTGCAGTGGGTACCTGTGCTGGTTTGCTCTGTGGCAGCTGGTGCAGATTACAACAGACTGGGCTTGAGCCCAGGTGAGGCTTCATGGCCCCCAGAGCTCCCTGTGCCCTCTCCCCCGGGCAAGAGCACCATTTCCCTGGCATGGGACCCCCTCCCGCCCTCAGAGCCCCACGGATGAACGTGCAGACACAGCCTTGGAACGTTTCCCCGAGAGCCCATCGCAGCTCACAGCTCCGGGTCTGCAGGGAGGGGCCCACAGCTGTTCCTGTGGCCAGGACGCTCCACGCCCACCCAGCCAGCCCTGCTGACCTGAGAGACCCCCAGTTCCAGCAGCTGTGTCCTGCCCGTGGCTCAGCAGCTCTGTCCGACTGCTTGCAGGGGGTGTGAGGTCCGGCAGATGCCCGCATTGGCACCATGGGGCTCTGATCCAGCACTCGGCGCTGGGCAGCGCCGCCTTTCAGGAAGGGACATGGACTGGGGGCTTGCTAATGGCACAGGGAAGAGAGAGAAAAGCATTTGTCCATCAAAGCTTGCCCCAGGCAGCGCATTTACTGCTGCTCTCCAGAGAGCCTGGCAGATACTAAAGGCACAAACAGTCAAACAGAACAAATGGAAAGATCTTCTGCTCTCTGGGAAACACAAGGGCTTGGCAGCCAAATATTTCATACCAGGCCCTCCCCTTCCCTTCTGCCTCCCCCTCTCTGCCCTGTGCTCAGCTCGGCATGTGAAGGGCAGGAGAACACACTCGAGCTGTGGCACCCAGCTCCCAGAATGGGATGTTGGGGTTCAAAAGCCGGCTGGGGAGCTGGGAGGGGGAGTGAGATAATTTCCAAAAAGGCTTTGGGACAGCTTTGCACCTCTGCCTCCCAGACCTGCGTGTGTTCCAGGGGCTTTGCCTCCAGGCCACAGCAGTGCATCGGTGTCTGTTCTTCCCAAATCCCTGCAGGGAGCCTGGCAAGCAGCAGTGTCAAACCTGCCTTGCAGAGGGGGCTGCGGCCTGGCAGCACCCCATAGCCAAGCGCCCCAGATAGCTCTGTGCACTGGAGAGCAAACCCGAGTAAGCCTGAGCTATTTGGAACAGACCTGGGGGCAAATGGCCCACATAAAGAGAAAAATGCCAGTTTTTGACAGAAGAAGTGATTCATGGAAGTGGTGCTCTCAGGGCAGCTTCATTCTGGGGGCAGGAAAGATGAAATAACAGGCACTTGGTGGCAGCTGGGAGGGTTGTGCTTCAGTGGAGCAGGAAAGAAGCATCTGACTTTTGGAGGGACTTTTTGCAGTAAAAAGGCTTTTAAGCACTGACCAAGCAGGGCTTTCCCCAGGACCCAGAGGAACATCTCCACCCCCAGTACGTGGGAATTACTAATACATGAATGCCATTGCAGAGGTTTATGTAGTTCTGATCTACTTCCAAATGCTAAGGAAGGATGCAGCCATCCAGGCACAAAAAATCCCCACTGCAGCTGTGCTGGCTGCACTTCCCAGCGCCCCAGAGAGGAAGGAGCATTTCTGCATGGTGACCATCTGTTCTTCCCACTGTGCATCTGGATGGAGACGGGAATTCCACCAGCCTCTGAGCCTGTCACCCAAAATCCAGCCTGGGTGTCACCCACATGGACCAAAGGAACAGGGAAGAAGTGCAGCAGCAGAAAGGGACACGGTGGGACGGAGGAAAGGCTGAAGTTGGGATATTCACGAGGGCCACCAGCATTCTGATGAGCCCTGTCCCTCACTGCGAGGAAACACAGAACTGGAGCTCCACTCAGGAGTTCCTCTCACCATGCCCAGAACACAGAGAAACGTCCATGTCCGCCAAGTGCAGAGGAAACTCATGTTCTAGGAAAAAGAAAACAATTAAAAAAAAATCAAAATAGTCTGAAGCTACAAATCAAGCTCTTGTCTCAGTTAATATTTAATGCTGCAATTGGGTGCTTTTCAGAGGGGGGAAAAGCACTGGGATTTCTTTGCTGCAGATTGACCTTCTGAAACTCAGTGTGTCAAGAAAAAAAAAAGAGAAAAGGAATTTTGTTGAATATTTCAACATCTGGAGCCACTTAGTGGCAGAAAAAAGCAACTTCTTGAGAAGCACTTTTGATCTAAAGCAGTGGTTTTAAACCTTTTCCTATTTGCAAACCCATAAAATTTGTCTCTGCATAATAAATACAAGTCTACTGACACTCAGTTCTGGCATCCCAGTCAATTCTGGAGGTTCCTGAGATGTTCAGGAGCAGGAGAGGCAGAGCTGTGCTTTCCCAGGCCTGCCCAAGATTCTCCTGGACCATTTCAGATCCCAGCATGGACAGCTGATCACTTCAGTCACAGATACCCTGCAGAAATGTGACCTTGCCTCTCTTGACAAGGTGTGGCCTCTTCCTAAAGCTGAGGCTGATTTTATCTGTGGAACTGGTATCACCAGGTCTGTGTCACCCTGACAAAGCTGCTCACCCCTGCCCACAGAAAATCAGAGTATTTCTGTCTGTAAAGATGCTCTTGGAGCTGCTCCACAGCACAGAGTTTATTCAGGCTGTGATTGTCACCCTCTCTCCTGCTTCCCAGGGTCTGCTGTGCCTGGATCTCCGGGTGCCTTTGGGCTCTGGGCAAGTCCTGGGCAACCAATCTCCTGCTGGACCTCCTCAGCCCAAGGGAGGCCAAGCAAGGGAACAGTCCCATGGGGACAACAAGGCTACAGGTTGCTGCATTTGGGAGCAGAGGGTCTGGGCACCATCCTCGACCCCTGGTGAGTTTTTCTCATGCTGTGATGCTTGGACACCACCTCTGCCTCCCTCACACCTCAGGTTTTGTGCTCAGCTGTCGATTTGACTGGTTTAACTTCTCTGTCCCAAGGTCCATGCCCTGCCCAGGAGATAAGCCTGTCCCCTGCACTGCCCCTCGAAGTGACAGCAGGGTGAATACACTTGTGGGTTGTCCTAGGGGAGCCTTTCTTACTTACCCGGCCCCAAACCTGCCTTAATTGGTCAAGGATTTGTTAGCACATCACTGGGAAGTCTGCTCAAAGGACTACGAGGAAATCACATGAAAAACAACTGCTGTGCCCAACAAAGAACTGCATGGATCAGGTCTTTGTTCCCATTGTATTTCTCCTCAGCACATTTGATTAGTTTGGTTAATTGAACATGTAACACACTCCATTATCATGCACCAGCAAAAGGTTTTATGACTCAAACAAATATGGCCATTATTAGCTGCTTCTGACATAACAAACAGCACTATTAGCTTTGGAGAGACAGTGTTATGGATGGCTTTTTGGTAAATGGGCTGCTTAATCACTTTTTTTTTTTTTTTTTCCCTGTAAAAACACTCCTTGGTGCTGCTCTGGGTGTGGAACTGAGAGGGGACACAAGTCACAGCACTGTTACTAGGGCTGTGTGATACATTTTCCCTCATTTTCTCACACAAGGAGATAAACCTTGTTTATCCAAGACAAATCCATCACAAATCACTCTGAGCACCTCTGGCAAACTTTCACTCTTCATAACACCACAGACCAGCTCCAAGCAGGCATAGACTCATTCAGTGAAGGGTGAATGAAAACTCATTTTCATTTCAACATGCAAATAAGTACAAATAAAATGCATCCACACAGACATCTGCAGGGTGTGCCAGAGGACGGTGCCAGACTCTTCCCAGTGACAGGACAAGGAGCAATAGCCATGAACCAAAAGACATGAAATTCCACCTCAACGTGAAGAAGAACTCCTTTCCATGGAGGGTGGCCAGAGCCCTGGAACAGCTGCCCAGGGAGGGCGTGGAGACTCCCTCTCTGGAGACATTCCAGTCCCACCTGGATGTGCTCCCGTGTCACCTGCCCTGGGTGACCCTGCCTGGGCAGGGGGCATTGCACCCGTGTGTTCCCCAGAGGTCCCTTCCAGCCCAAACCATTCTGGGAGTCTGGGGTTGGTTCACAACGCGCTCCGTGAGCAGAGCTGAACTCAGCCGGCCCCTGCACACACCTCTGCTTGGCCTGGCAGCTTTTGGCCCCTTGTGTGCCCCTGGGAACTGCTCTGCTCTCCACGCTGGGCCGTGATGAGCTGTTGGTAAAAATCCCTGTGGGTTCTGCGGCGCCAGGGAGGGAACGTTGGGCTGGAATGTTCCCGGCCCTGCGGGGACAACGGGGAGCACTGGCTCCACATCCCCTGGGCTCCTCTCAGCTCTCCTGTCCACATCTCAGTCTGGGCTGGAGATCAGGGGGCAGCCAGGACAGGATCCGCTGGGCTCCTCCAGGAAACACCAGCTCTGCTGCTGCCGAGGCACCGACCACCCTGGGAGACAGAAAATCCTGCCCCAGGCAGGCAGCAGAGGGGTTTGTCATAACCCTGCCAGCCACAGTGAGAGCAGGAGGCAAAGCCTCCACACATTTGCCATGGCAGGCACTTCAGAAATAATGATAGGTAATATGTATGTTTAAGTAGACATAATTTCTTCCTTCTTTTTTCCCTCATTGCTTCAGTCCAAATGAGACATGTCAGCCAGAAGCCTAAAAAGCTGAAAGTCCCTTTATTTCCTTAAACACAGCAAACCTGCAGTTCTTACACATTTGTTTCAAACTACATTTCTCTAGAATGCTCCTGCTTGTCCTTGGGTGTGTGACATATGCAAGTGTTGACCTTGTTTGCCACTAGTTTGTTTTTTTTTTTTTTTTTTTTTTTTTTTTTTTTTTTTTTTTTAAAATGTGGTCATCAAATTGAACTTTTCGTAGGAAATAATGCATTTCACCACCTTTCTTGCTAAATGATGTTTTGGCCTTTTGAAACAGAAATTCAGTGTTTCAACTCACATTTTCAGTTACAATAGTTCAAAGAATTCAGTTTGAAAAGGTTTTGTAATAAAATAAAAGTCAAGTACTTGTTTTCAGATGTCTTGGATTGAGATTTTGAACTTGCCATGCAGTTTCAGGATATTTTTTTGTTTAGTAGCAAATATTCATATAAGAGGACAGGTCGCTTCTCTCTAGTCTGTTCATACCAAGGTACCTGATAAAATACAGTGGCTGAGGCACTGGAAGTGTGACATAAACGCTTCCAATGGTTTCAGATTCTAGGGGTTTGTCAGTGACTATGAATTTGCAAAGTGTGGGCAATATTCCATGATACCATTCGTGTGCATGCCGATGGGAAAATGTTTAATTGTTTAATGACCTCCTGCACTGAGATCCCTCTGAAATTTAGAGCTGGTGGAGTACGAAACCCTGAAGGAATATCTGCATCTTCAGAGCCCCCGTGAGCTCCACAAGTCATCTCAGAGAGAGGCTGATTGTGGATTAAAATGCAATTTAATACAGAGCACCTGGCCAAGTCTCTGCTCCCCAGCTGTAGAGGTGGGTGATGTTTTCACACTCCTGACTGCAGTCACTCCAGTCCAGATTTCTACTTTTGCTCCTTAAGTAGCTAAAACTGTTTCACACTATTTTCTAGGCAGAGGAGGATTTTCCACTCAGAGAGATCTCCTGGCAGCTTTTCAATTTTTTTACAAAACCTTTCCCTTTCCACATTTGGCCCCACAACCAGCATTTACCATGGAGAGTAAACCCACTAAGAAATAACAACTCCCACCCTTATTTGCCAAGATTTTGATCAATTCATACCATCCTGTTATCCCAGGTTACCTGATCTCAGACCTTTCAGCTGGTGATGTGTAGAACAGCTTAATAACAATGGGAGCACCTGATGAAAATGCTGAAATGCAGGGCAAGAAGTGCCTGTTACCCTCATAACACATCTGGATAATCCCCCAAAACATTAAAAATCCCCTGTGGATGCTGGTAATGTTTGTGGATGCGACTCCTTATGCTCTTAAGTAAAGGGATCTTGGTGTGAGTGGCTCAAAGTCAGACAAAATGCAGGAAAGAGACCATGGAGAGGGGGTCAGCTGCTGTTTCTTGAGAAGATGGTGGATCCAGTGGAGGCACAATTTGCAGAGGTACCTGAGAACCAGGGGAATCAGCCAAGGCTGGCATGGAAACCAGCTGTATCCACTCTAGGGACACAGAGGTCTGAGGAGGGTCTGACATAGGGTCTGAGGAGGAATTACTGAAATTGGAGCTTAAGGACCAATTCACTCTGGGATCATTTTCCTGTCAATGGAGAGAGGAGCCTTCAGAGAGCAACCCAGAGCCAAGGATGGGCAGGAATTTGTGGGGACCAACCCCTATCCCCTGTAGAAAGACAGCAAGGCAGTCATGGTCCGAATGAGGAGGTGCCTGTTTCTCTTCAGGAGCACACCTGAGTGCTGGAGTTATCCCAGCCAGGAGCACAAAGCAGCACAAGGTCTGCAGGACTGAAGGGATCTGTGCTGAGGTCATGAGTACAAAGCACCATGTGAGATTCCAGATGCTTTGAACCATCTTCAAACGATCCTTTAAAATTTAATTGAAACAAACCGACTGAAATTTGCTGCAAAGGTTTCATGAGGATGTGCCAGGTTATGTTTATGCCCAGAGGAGGTCCCAGACTGGCACTGCCATTGCTGAGCTCCTCCTGCTCCTGAGAAGTGGGAGCTCCTGCATGGGCTCGGGAGCTACGGAGCCAGAGCCTGGGAACCTCCTAGGGCAGAAACTCTCCTCCTGTCTCACTGTGCTTCTCCAGTGCTGCACTGGAAGAGTCTTGAACTCCAAAATGAGAGAGAGCCCTCTTGCCTCTGGCACCTTGGCCCATCAGTGCAGGGAGCAGCTGCTGTGTGCTCAGGATTGCTGGGGAAGCACCGTTCCTGACTGAGGGGCTCACCAGGGCAGTGTCTGCTCTCTCCGGGATGCACAACACTCCCCCCATCATCAGCCCCTGCACAAATCCCCGACAGACAGAAAACACAGTTATGATAATAAGAACAGAACATCTTCTGCCTGATTTTCTGCCCAGGATCCTCTCTGCTCTACAGCACAACCCAGCTCAAAGGTTTCAAATATGCCTCAGACTACACACCCCGCTTGCCAAAAAATTAATGCAAGCAATTAGTGTGGCAAAGCACTTAAACAAATAGTTCCATTCATAGCAGTGGTGTCCCACAGTGGAGCTGGCAGTGACCCACACTTCCCGTCTCCCGCACTCGCGCTCCCTTATGCAGACACCCAGTACTTAGTGGAAACTCTTAGCTCACAAATCCCCACTCTGAGCTGCTGGGGAGAGACTTCCAGACTCGCCTAAATGTATTTTCTTCCTTTTTCCTTTTTTCAATTCAGTGCTTGAGCACTACTGAGAACTGCCAGCCAGAAACTCTTAAAGCTGGAAGCCTCTGTATTTTCTGAAACAAAACAAACCTGCGTTTCACATCCCTGAGCAGGATCTGGACCCCTGGGCTTCTCCTTCCCTCTTGGCTCGATGGAGCCACCTCTAAGGGCCGCAGGGCCAGCTCCTGCAGCCCCTGGCACAGCACAGCACAGCTCAGCACAGCACAGCACAGCACAGCACAGATAGCACAGCACAGCACAGCACAGCACAGATAGCACAGCACAGCACAGATAGCACAGCACAGCTCAGCACAGCACAGCACAGATAGCACAGCACAGCACAGCACAGCACAGATAGCACAGCACAGCTCAGCACAGCACAGCACAGCACAGCACAGCTCAGCACAGCACAGCACAGCACAGATAGCACAGCACAGCACAGCACAGCACAGATAGCACAGCACAGCACAGCACAGCACAGCACAGCACAGATAGCACAGCACAGCTCAGCACAGCACAGCACAGCACAGATAGCACAGCACAGCACAGCACAGCACAGCACAGATAGCACAGCACAGCACAGCACAGCACAGCACAGATAGCACAGCACAGCACAGCTCAGCACAGCACAGCACAGCACAGATAGCACAGCACAGCACAGCACAGCACAGATAGCACAGCACAGCACAGATAGCACAGCACAGCTCAGCACAGCACAGCACAGATAGCACAGCACAGCTCAGCACAGCACAGCACAGCACAGCACAGATAGCACAGCACAGCACAGATAGCACAGCACAGCTCAGCACAGCACAGCACAGATAGCACAGCACAGCTCAGCACAGCACAGCACAGCACAGCACAGCACAGATAGCACAGCACAGCACAGCACAGCACAGCACAGCACAGATAGCACAGCACAGCACAGCACAGCACAGCACAGATAGCACAGCACAGCTCAGCACAGCACAGCACAGCACAGATAGCACAGCACAGCACAGCACAGCACAGCACAGCACAGCACAGCACAGATAGCACAGCACAGCACAGCACAGATAGCACAGCACAGCACAGCACAGCACAGCACAGATAGCACAGCACAGCTCAGCACAGCACAGCACAGCACAGCACAGCACAGCTCAGCACAGCACAGCACAGCACAGCACAGCACAGATAGCACAGCACAGCACAGCACAGCACAGCACAGCTCAGCACAGCACAGCACAGCACAGCACAGCTCAGCACAGCACAGCACAGCACAGCACAGATAGCACAGCACAGCTCAGCACAGCACAGCACAGCACAGCACAGCACAGATAGCACAGCTCAGCACAGCACAGATAGCACAGCACAGCACAGATAGCACAGCTCAGCACAGCACAGCTCAGCACAGCACAGGCGCTGCCACCTGCGCTGGCATCAGAGCGGCCCAGCCGAGCCACAGCCCCGAAGGTTCCCGGGCCCCTGGGCGGCGGCTCGCCCTGAGCAGCGCGGCCCCGGCAGCGGCCCCGCGGGCGGCTTCAGCACCACGGACAGAGCGCGCAGCGGCCTGCACGCGGCCTGCACGCGGCCTGCGCGCGGGGTGCGCGCTGTTTACACACTGTGTACACGCGGGGTGCGCGCGGGGTGCGCGCTGTTTACACACTGTGTACACGCGGGGTGCGCGCGGGGTGCGCGCTGTTTACACACTGTGTACACGCGGCCTGCACGCGGCCTGCACGCGGCCTGCGCGCTGTTTACACACTGTGTACACGCGGCCTGCACGCGGCCTGCGCGCGGCCTGCGCGCTGTTTACACACTGTGTACACGCGGGGTGCACGCGGTTTGCACACAATTTACACACGGTGTGCACGCGTCTTGCACGCTGTTTACACACAGTTTGCACGTGGTTTGCACACAGTTTGCACGTGGTTTGCACGCGGTTTACACATGGTTTGCACACGGTTTGCACGCGGTTTACAGGCGGTGTACATGCGGTTTACACATGTTTTGCACATGGTTTGCACATGGTTTACACACGGTGTACATGTGGTGTACACACTCTTTACACGCAGGGTACATGTGGTGTACATGCGGTGTACATGCAGTTTGCACATGCTTTGCACATGGTTTGCACGTGGTTTACACACGGTTTGCACACGGTTTGTACATGGTTTACATGCAGTGTACGTGCGGTTTACATGTGTTTTGCACATGGTTTGCACATGGTTTACACACGGTGTACATGCGGTGTACGTGCAGTTTACACGTGGTTTACACGCGGTTTACACGCAGTGTGTACACAGTGTACACACGGTTTACACACCCTGAGTGCCAGCACAGGAGTAATCTCTGTGGCTGCCTGGCAAACAGTAAAAAGGAAGCCTTGCTTGTCTTGAACAAAACACAATAAAAAATATCCTTGAAAGTGTTTTATAACCTGCTTCACCCCAGACACATAAAGGCCAGAAATGGTGGGGCTGCATTAGAAGTGAGCAAGTCCTACCACAGTAAAACAGAGCCCCATAAACGCAAGGTCCTGCTGGAGGCCAGAACCGTGTGAAGGGAGAGTTGTTTGGGTAAGGGCCGGCCCGAGGATGTGCTGCTGGACAGGCTCTGCGAATGATCTGAAACACTCTCTTCTGCCCAGAGGAGCCAGCGAGGCGGCAGGGCTGGATCCGCCCTGCCTTGATGCATTTCATGCAATGGGTGGCAGTAACTGGGCTGACTCCACTGCGCAGGGGAAAGGAAAAATAACTCTCCACCAGATGATAATCCAATTCCTTTGCACAAGAAATAAATCTCCATTACTGCCCCACACCTCTCCTGCAGTTTCCAATCGGCCTCTGTGTCAAAGGAACTGCTTTTATGATGGATCTGGGGCATTTATTATGACAGCACAAGGCATAAACACTGCCCAGCATCAAACAGCTTGAGAGCTCTGATTTCAAGCTAAATGCAATAAGAGAAGAGAACTTTCCTACACCAGGGAAATGAAGACTGTTTTAGTAGATTATGGTGGGAGCATAATGTTTTCACTACAGAGAATTTCATTCCCCCATCTAGCCCAGAGTTCATGAGGAATACTGTTCCTATTTCAATTACTCTGAGCCCCAATCCGTCTCCCAGAAAACACAGACGTCTCCTGTCTGTGAAGGAAGCACCAGAACACAAAGGCAATAACCTCCCTCTTACAGCACCAGGCCCGTCTTTCATGGGAGAAGATTTCAAATGCAAGTAGTGCTGGGCTCCTGCTTCCAGAGCCCCCAGCTGCCAAGGAGAGCAAGATACAGCCGTGCCAGGACACACACAGGTGGTTCCCAGTTTGACTGGTGCCAGTCAGAGACCTTTCCTGGTGCTCCACAGCTCATCCACGGTGGTACCCGGCCCACCTCTCCTGTTCCAGCAGTGCTGCCAGCCAGAAAAGACCCAAACTCCTCCAGTTTCTGAGTGATTTTGTTAGCAGGGCTCTCCAGCCAGGAGAATTTACATGGCAGGGTCATGAGTCAGTCTCCTTCCTCAAAACTAGCTCTGCCAAATGGGGCCAGGACAAGGTCTTTCTCCTTTTTAGTGTGGTAGAGGAATTTCTTTGCTGTCTCCTTCTTTTCCATATAAGACATATTTTCAGCTGGAAAATTTCCTACCAGAGAACTGCAGTCTGAGGGCTGAGAGACTCCTGCAGCTTCCGAAGGGATGGTGGTGATTTAATCTTCTCAGCTTAAAAATGAAACTCCGCCTGGAAATGCCCTGAACAACTCATCCAGACCCAGGAGTTGTGTGTCCAAGGGCAGAGCTCCCCTGTGCACAACTGCCTTTGAAAGGAAGCCCCCAGCCACCAGGGTCTGCTGTGCAGAGCTCTTTTCTCATCAGGCAGAAAAGGGCACGAATATCTCAGGGATCAGGTCCTTCTGGCAGAGGAACTGTAATTTGGGAGTCCCATCCCAGTTCCTGTGCATGGCAGCCTTTCAGCTGCCTGGCCCCTGCCCACAGGGGTTTTGTGCACAGGCAGGAGCACCGTGGAAACCTTATGGCACAAACCCTGGTGCCCCTAGAGTTTCAGAGCCCATAAGGCTGGACTCCACCTAAAAGGGGTTTTCAGGATGGCACTCTTAAATTTAGGAGCCTGAGCTCCACCTACACATCTGCACATCCAGCCCTCAGCAATAAAAAATCCAACTACCTAAGACTGGAAAAAGCGTTTTCACTGAAGCACAGTGACCTGCACAGCACAGCCCCCACCCCGTGACTCCAGGGCACCTCAGCTGCTCTTCACGTCACCTGGGGCAGGTGATTTCCTAACCAGGCTGAACCTCCGGGTGCCCGAGCCCCCAGCTGCACACACTCCTGCTGCTGGCTGTCCCCCAGCTCCCTCCCTGGCAATGTGCTGCTCCATCACAGCTCTGATCAGACGCTGCTGCTGGGGCACTCGAGAGGTCAGCACGGAGCTTCAAGGCAGGATATCATCACAGGCAGCCTCCCGTGCTTCCCCTCCCATGCCAAATACCATTTTTCCTCCTTTTCCTCCTGCAGATGAAGGTGGAAGATGAAATGCAAGAGATGAGAGAGAAATTGAAAATTGCTAATCTCTAATTTCAGTTTGATAATTTGCTTTGGCCTCTGGGGTATTAAAATTATAACGCTTTTAGACTGTATTAAAAAAGGCATCAACTCTATGATTGACAACCTTCTTAAAGACATTTTTCTTTTCAGAAGGCATTACACTGAGTTAATCTTTAAATATAGTCAATTACCACTTCTATCTATAGGATCAAATGCTCTCTTAATCACACAGGGGAGAAAAAGACACCACTTCTGTGTACTTTGTGTCGAGGTTTGGGAACCGCTGATATAAAACCAGCGAGGAATAGGTCCCACCTCATCTCAAGAGGATGTGATCAAACTCCTGGAGTTACCTTTCCTTGGAGACCCAACGCCGTCCTTCAGACAGGTTTCTCTAATGAAAAGCTCCACAAGTTGAACAGGACAATCAGTTGTGTTTGTCTCGCAAAGATTCCCATTAAATTCCCAGGGACAGAGTCAGGCTGCACTGCCAGGCCTGTCTGAAAGGGTTTTCTTTGCTGTTGGAGCTGCAGCAAAGCAGGAGGCTGTGACATCCCCGTGCTCTCCACAGCTGCTGTCTGCTTTCCATGCAGGACAGGGATTTGTACCAGGGCTGCTTGAAGGACTTGCCTGGAGATTATTTTTTCTTCTAAGTAAAGGCTGACTTAATGAAATTAGGCCACTTTGCAAGACTGTTAAATTCCCTTTGCTTTTTGATGGGAAATCACCAAAACATTTTGTTTTGATAAATTCAAAGTATTTTGCATGGACTTTGATATCACCATAAGAATTATTTTTTTTTCTTTTTTTTTAGAGTAGATCAAAACTAAATGGTTTGGCTGCACTGAAATGAATCATAGAATCACGGAATCATAGAATCTGCTGAGTTGGAAGGGATCCATCAGGATCATGTCACAGACTCAGCACAGGATGTCTTGAGCTGGAAGAAAACTTGAAGTTCCTCTCATTGCACCTTCCTGCCATGGGCAGGGACACTTTCCACTGTCCCAGATTGCTCAGAGCCCCATCCAGACCAGCCCTGCACGCTTCCACGGATGGGGCATCAAAATAATGACAAAACTCAGTAGCACAGAATGTGCTGACTATTAAAAAAAAAAGCCCAACCAAACAAAAGTTCAGCTTTCTCTCTCTGTTTTGGCCTCAGTCAGATCCTGCTGTCCCCCAGGGAGCTGCCTTGCCAGTGCAGAGGTGTTCTGAGGGGGCTCTGAGCATCACCAGGCTGGCAAGGCAGCACAGCTCAAATCCTCAGGTCCTGGCTGAGGGATGGAAGCATCAGGAGTTTCCAGCCAAGGCCCCTTCCCCAGGTGGCTGAGGGGTGCTGAATCCCTGAATCCCACTGACCAACAGCTCTCGGGTACTGGGGCAGTTTCTTCTGAGACCTTCCACGAACACGTGCTGTTCTAGGGTGGGGTTTTCTGCTGCAAGCAGGAGAACCAAAGCCAGTCTCCTGCCCCGAGGGCTGTGCCACAGGCTTGTCACCAGGGCGGAACAAAGCCTTGACTTGCAGCAACCACTCCATTCCCACACTTCCAACCTTCTCAGCTGCCTGCAAACACGGGCTGGGGCCATGCCCTCCCCAGCAGAGCTCAGCACATCCCCTCACCCCCAGCGTCTGCGCCCGTGCCGGGGTGAGGGAGGGGTCTGCAGCCAGATCAATTTGCAGTCAGAGCCCGGGAGCAGCCCCCTCCGGAGCTCTGTTTGATTCCCAGTAACGGAATCTGACTGGGAGCAGGCAGGGCAGCACCCAGGATTAAGGGGGCCCATATTAGCTGCTCCTCCCCTGCTGGCTCAGGGGTTTGGAGCAGGTGCCTCCCCCTGCATTCCCACGGGCTCCTGCCTGGCTGCCAGCCAGTCTGAGGACAGTCCCAGCAGCTGTCCGGTCTGAAGGGAGGGCCTGGACATTTGAGTGTGGGGCCACATGTCACCAGGAAGGACAAACAGCACCACTGCCCCCGCTCTAATCTGGGATAATTCCCTCTTAGAAACATGATCGGGTCCATAGACCCCCAGCATCCAGATCCTGGCTAAATCCAGGTGGGGAAGGGCCCTTCTTCTCCTGTCTGTTAAATTATGATGGGGTGGTGAAGGTTTTCTTCTCAGCACCATGCTGGTAAGAAAACAGAGGACAGAGGTGTTGTCGTGGTGTGACACAGAAGTCCATGAAACGTTTCAGACCATTCTGGTTTCCCAGCACTCCCCTTGAAGAAGCTTGAAAGCATCTGAGCAGCTGGTGTGACACTGGTGTGTGTAAAAGGCTGTGTCCTGAGCAGAAACGTGGACCTGAGAGAAGAAAGAAAGGCTTTAAGGGCATGTTCCTCAGTTCCTCACATGAGGCTTGTGTCTGTGGATACTATCTGGAATTTTGCAGCTGATGAGAAGGGACAGGAGAAGACAATCAGATACAAAGTAAAAATATCACCTCCTTTGAAACTGCAGAAGCTGATGGGAAACCATTTAGTGAAGGTGAAAAGCTGTTTGTACACAGGAGCTGTTGTGAGAGCGAGTTCTGTCACTGCTGCTCCAGAGCCTGGGAAGGATTTAACCCTCTCAGAGGCTACGGTGCTTTTCATAGATGATGAGTAAAACACCTCCTGCAGCCTAACCACAAGTCAGGGCCTGATGCAGGAATCAATAGCAAAGATCCTGCTGTGCTATGAAAAAGATCAAATTAAACAACCACAGTGGACTCTTCAGCTTCAAATTCTATTAGAGCACAGAAGAGGGAGAACATGAGTAGCCATCACAGGAACAGAAGATTTGCCCTACTTTTACCTCTGCAAATGTGAAGATCTTAAAATAAATAAAGTCAAATAGTGCAGTACTCCAACCTTTGTGGTACCACGGAAACATCGTTCCCTTCAGAGACAAACCTTCTGTGGCAGAAAAGTTACACAATTCATCTCGGGTCAAAAGCACATCCTGAGCGAGGACCTGAATCCATCAAAGCTTTTACAGCTGCTCTCCTCTGATGGGGCTGGGAAGAGAGTGCAGGTTAAGAACTTAAGGCGGAGGAAACCCAAATTCTGTTTCATTCGGGAAATCCAGGACAAAATAATATCACAAAGGAAGCTTTCAGAACGATTCCAAGCATTAGTTTGGCAGACTCCACTCAAAAGTTTCTACTTCACAATTTGCAGATCATGTCTGGCCAACATTTCTTAAAATAAGAAGCACCAAAAGGCAAATGCAGCTGCTTTTGATCTAAGAAACTTCTGTATCTGCTGGCTTCTGTAATTTGATGGCAGGGGAGGAGGAGGAAATCTTGGAGCTGAGAGCTGTCCCTGAAAGGTTCTCTGCTGAGATGTGTTGAGAATGCTCAATCCAGAAAGAAAGGGCAGGCAGCATCCCTTGTGCACCTCTTCCCTCTGAGCCCAAAGCCATGAAAACCTCTCATTGCTGGTCCAGCCTCCCTCCTCAAAGCAAAACCAGTGTCAGCAGCAGAGCAGCTCAGCCCCGGCCTCGTGCAGCCAAAGCTGAGGTCAAACAGGGCTCCGAGGGTGAGCAGCCTGCTCCACCCCAGCCTGCACTCGCCACTGAATTTTGGAGTGGTTGGATATTCTCTGAATATCCCTGCACAGCATCTTTTCCACATCAAGCAGCCTAGGTGCATTATTTAATTTTGGGGGAGCAAAGAGGAGTTGTGCTGCGTGGTGTGGAGCCTGAAAGACAGCAGTAAAATAAAAAAATAAAAAAAAAAATCAGAGTACCATAAAGTTATGAACACCAACAAAGTGAAGAGTGAAAAACCAGGAGCAATTTCCAGCCTCCTCCAGTGGAATTCATTATGTATTCACTGCACAGAAAATTTCAAAAACTTTCTCTCAAATGGACCTGTTTAAATGTATAAAATGTGTAGCAGATTAGGTGATTCTGTAAGCAGACTCCCAATGGGACTGACTTAAGTGGAAACAGCTCTTTAGAGGAACATCCTGAAATTTGTTTTGACTTATCTCCTGAGCTGTCTAGAGATTTAAATCGTCACTCAGATGTGGTCTCCTAACTCTGCCTGCGGCTTAAAATAGTGCAGGAAATGGGTTTCTAAAAGGCTGTTAAAAAACACACATGCTGGCAAAGAAAAAAATAGAAGTTAATTTTTCTATTCCTCTCCAAATAGGGGAAAATGTTATTGACCTGTTCAAGCTCCAAAGAAATTTTCTCCCAAGTTTAAAGAACTTGTTGTTTGAGCCGATTGCATTACCCAAATTGCCTCCTGTGGGAGACTTGATCACTTACTGCCTTTCCTAAGAGCTGCTCCTTTTCCAGTACATGCTCATGGCACCCTCTTGGAAACTGCAATGGAATAATTAAACCCATTCCAAAAAACTTCTGTTTCCCAGAAAACTGGGCAGGCTGGGCCAGGGCAGGCTCAGGGTGGAATCAGCAGGAATTTCCCCATGGAAAGGGGGCTCAGGCCTTGGAACTGCCCAGGGAGGGTTGGAGTGCCCATCCTGGAGGTGCCCAGGGAATTCCTGGAGGTGGCACTCAGGGCTCTGGGCTGGGGACAAGGTGGGGACTGGATGGGCTGGGAGGGCTTTTCCAGCATGAATCCTTTGTGACTGCAGGGTGGAAAGCTGCATCTGGGAGAGACAATAACCTGGGGCTGCGGGCACACCTGGGACTGCCCCGGAGCACCTGGGGGTGATGCACCGATGTCCCACAGCTCGATGTCCCACAGCTCGATGTCACCGATGTCCCACAGCTCGATGTCCCACAGCTCGATGTCCCACAGCTCAATGTCACCGATGTCCCACAGCCCGATGTCCCACAGCTCAATGTCACACAGCTCAATGTCACACAGCTCAATGTCACACAGCTCAATGTCCCACAGCTCGATGTCACACAGCTCGATGTCACACAGCTCAATGTCACACAGCTCAATGTCCCACAGCTCGATGTCACACAGCTCGATGTCACACAGCTCAATGTCACACAGCTCGATGTCCCACAGCTCAATGTCACACAGCTCAATGTCACACAGCTCAATGTCACACAGCTCAATGTCCCACAGCTCGATGTCACACAGCTCGATGTCACACAGCCCGATGTCCCACAGCTCGATGTCCCACAGCTCGATGTCACCGATGTCCCACAGCTCGATGTCCCACAGCTCAATGTCACACAGCTCAATGTCACACAGCTCAATGTCACACAGCTCAATGTCACACAGGTCGATGTCCCACAGCTCGATGTCCTACAGCTCAATGTCCCACAGCTCAATGTCCCACAGCTCAATGTCCCACAGCTCGATGTCACACAGCTCAATGTCACACAGCTCAATGTCACACAGCTCGATGTCACACAGCTCGATGTCACCGATGTCCCACAGCTCAATGTCACACAGCTCGATGTCCCACAGCTCAATGTCCCACAGCTCGATGTCACACAGCTCAATGTCACACAGCTCAATGTCACACAGCTCGATGTCACCGATGTCCCACAGCTCAATGTCACACAGCTCGATGTCCCACAGCTCGATGTCCCACAGCTCGATGTCACACAGCTCGATGTCACCGATGTCCCACAGCTCAATGTCACACAGCTCAATGTCACACAGCCCGATGTCACACAGCTCGATGTCCCACACCTTGATGTCCCACAGCTCGGGCCCAGCACCCTCCCCGTGCCCCGAGGGAGCTGCTGGGAAAATCAGCCTTTGCTTTGCCCCCTTAAATCTCCAGGAGGGGATGGAGAGCAGCTGGAGCTCACCTGGAGGAAAACTGGGGATTTGCTTCAAAACTACAATCGTCCTGTGAGCCCAAATTCACGGGCAATTCATCCACGCCCGGGCAAAAGCCCAGAGATCTAACCCAAAGCAGTTGCCAAGGTGCCGTTTGGAGTCACTGGGAAAGACGACTCTCAGAGGGTAACATGAAGAAAGCTCACCCTTCAAAAGGGCACTTCAAGGCCTCAGCAAAGCTGCCAGCAAGTTTTTTGAAGATTTGATTAGAAAACCCCAATTAATCTGTTTCATCAAAAAACAACTTTTCCTGGGAAAGCATCTGTTTTGATGTTGAGGTTTTTTTCTCTTTTTTTTTTAATTTAGAAAAAAAGAGAGACAGAAGTTGTAAGCAAAGAAAGAATCGAGTTTTCTGGTTTAAAATTACTTTGAAATTTAAGCTAATTGCAGTAAGATAAATCTTTTAAAAATAAGAAACATTCAAAACCAAAATGGAACATGACCTTTTCTGGGGATTTGCATCTTCAGAAGGAAGAGTGCACTTTTGGAGCTGTCATCCATTTTGTGGGTAAAAGAAAAAAGGAGATACATATACATATACATATACATATACATATACATATACATATACATATGTGTGTGTGTGTGTGTGTGTTAAACTATTCTTGGTTAAAGAACAACAATCCACAGACTCTTTGATGGCTCTTTGGCACTCCCGGGTCCCTCTGGAGGGAGGGAGGAGCTGTCTGGGGCTCTGTTATCTCAGGGGGCCGGGGGACCCTGACCTTGAACCCCGGGCTCGGTGCAGACCCCAGCTCCCCAAGTTCCCAGTAACATCCCAGAGCGCCTCTGCTCGAGTTCAGACATCCAAATAAACAAGCAGATAAATGAACACGGAACGGCCCCACCTCGTGCCGCTGCCTCCCCTTCCCTCAGCCCTCCCAACGCTGCTCCACAGAGATAAGCCCCTGGCATTTTCCCTCCCAGCCTCCAATCAGCCATTATCATAAAAAAGTGCAAAGCATCTATCAGCCGTGCAGCTCGGTGATTTATGTTCAAAGTTAGGATTATCTATTCTGCTCAAATCCCTTCAAACAGGAGGCTGGATAAAAGAGAGCCGCGCTCCGCAGATAAAATTGGAATATGGGCTGGTGCAGCAGAATGACAGGCAGGTTTTTATCTCCCAGCGGCTCCAGCCACCTCCTTTTGGCAGGGATTGTTCATTATCCGCAGCCGGGGCTCGCACAGTGACCTCGGTGACATTCCTGCACCTTCTCCTGTGCTCTGTGCACGGGCAGGGCCCGTGAGCTCTGCCCAGGGCTGGGCAATAACCCCGGGCTGAGGCTGAAACCAGCCCCGGGGCCCGGCAGGGCACCTCTGCCCCCGAGAGAGAGCACTGACCTCAGCTCTGCTCTGCCCTGTCCTGTGGCCTCAGGTCACTAACAGGAGTGAAAAAAACATAACTCTGTGTGTTTTGAGGTAACACACAAATAAACACCAACCTGGGCTGAAATAAACACCAGCCTGGCCTGAAATAAACACCAACCCAAGCTTGGCCAATTTATCAAACAGAAAAACAAGTTTCCAAGTCGGCTCCTTTTGATTACACCTCTTCCAGCACAGCAGGACTCAGGGTTCAGTAATTTATTACCTCCCTCCGACAAATAACTTCTCTATCCTGTAAGCATTACGCATCATCTCAGGTATCTGTGACAAGATTCTGCTGGGTGAGGCTGTGAGACAGCCAGCTTTGGGTGCACGGAGCTGCAAGGACAGGCTCGGGCAGAGGGGCACAGCTTGCACTGTTTTCTGCCGGCAAGAAGCAAACGCGGGTCCAGGCAGGGCTGTCTGCAGCTGTTTTCATTCACTCCGGGATGAAAGAAGGAAAGGGCCACGAAGACCTTTCCTTACCTTTCCTCATTTACTCAGAGGCTTCACCTAAAGATTTAGAAAGGGCAGGAGATTAATTGTACCAGCTGCCACCTCTGGTGTGTGTAACCACAGCCTTAGGACCTTCCTGCTCTTTCTGTCTGGTGCCTGACAGAGCTTTCAACGCAGGCTGGGTGCAAACGTCTTCCTAACACACCTAATCAATGCTTTCATTACTGAAATTTATTTTTCTTTTTATTTATTTATTTATTTATTTTTAATTTATTGGGACATCACAGAAAGCAGAGCCAAAAGGGAGGGTTCAAACCCGGGATCAAACCAGCCCAAACCACTCAAAAAAAGCACTTTGATCTAAAAAGTTGATTTGATAGATTTGATCTGAAAAGTCCCAGTTATGCAGATTCTTCTGCCTCCCCCTGTCCCAGCAACCCATCCCACTGACCAAAATATAAAGAGAATTTTTGTGCAGTGGTTTAAAGCCCTTGGGATAAATCATGCCACATCTCCTCCTTCATTGTGGCACGCTGCTTTCTGGAAAAGCAGGAGCAGCTGGGGATGGGGGAACCGCCCCAGCATCCCAGCCCTCTGCTGCTCCAACACCCCCAGTATTCCCAAGCGTGCCTTTGCCTCTGCACCTGGGTTTTCCACACCCCCTGCTCGTGGTGTGGAGCCCAGAGCCATGCAGGGACAGGGTGGGCAAGGGGGAGCAGGTCCCAAGGTGTGCTGACAGATCTCCAAACTTCTCCTGGACCCGCAGCCTTCTGGTCCTGCTGTGGCACCCCGAGATGGCCTCTAAGGAGGAGCACGTGGGGCCTTCCTGAGCCTGTCCTGCCCGTTAGAGAGATGAAGGAGGAAAGTTGAAGCCCAGAGCATCCAAAGACTATTTTTGTCCCAAAGGTGGGAAAAATCATCTTGGTAACAGGGAGCTGCCTCTCCTTAGTGCATTTTAGGGTTTTAGCTGTTGAGGCTTGGTCCCAGCAGCTGCGGGGAGGCAGAAGGCCAAGGCCCCTGAGCTCTTGTTCTTTCACATGAAATGGGGCTTTGAGCTGAAGGAATTGTTCTCTCTGGGCTCTCTGGGCTCCCGGGATGTGAAGTGTTCCAGTGGGGCAAAGCAGTGCTGCTCAAGAAACACAAACTTCAAAGTCCTTCTCTGCAACGGGCTGAGGTGCTGATTTGAAAATATTTCCCAAACATGTTTTGCATCTGGAGAAACCCAGCATTAGAGAGAGAAGCAGAAGAGCGCTCCCATGCAGAGGAACATTTGCACATGTGCTAGCAGAGTCCTGGAATCATGGAATGACAGAATATCCTGAGCTGGGAGGGACCCCCAGGATCACCCAGTGCAGCTCCTGTCCCTGCCCAGACCCCCAACCAACCCCACCCTGTCCAAAGGCTCCTGGAGCTCTGGAGCCTCGTGCCCATTCCCTGGGGAGCCTGGGCAGTGCCAGCACCCTCTGGGGAAGGACCTTTCCTGAAATCCAGCCCTGCCCTGGGTGCTGTCCCTGTCACACAGAGAGAAGAGATCAGTGCTACCACTCTCACCACTAGGTAAGGCTTCTTTGGAGACACGAGATGGGAAAAATCCACTGATCTCAATTCTTCAAAAGCCATTTTCAGTAAGGGACAGAAAGGAAAGAAACCCCATTTCCCTTCTGCAACATCAAACAGAATTTTTCTGTTGCACTTCTCCCCATATTCCAGCCTCATCCATCCTCTCTTCCTACAGTGTTTTTTCTGTTTATTTGGTTGTTTTTCCCCCAGTAAAAAAATATTTATAAATGCCCAAACCATTATATTTGCCCTCCCGGAGGCAGCGAGGAGCTAGGAAGGCTTTTACAGGTCCTTTGGTCAGAGCCCCTGAAACATTTAGACCACACTTCAGCTCACCCACATCTTCCCCCTGATGTACAGTCCCCAGTATATTTAGAAGCAGTTAATCAAATATCTGAAATGAGAGAGCAGCATTTTACATTTATTGCCACTCTCAGGTGCTGTACAGTTTTTATCCCCTTGGCTATTACCTGATGCATTTGATCTTTCTGTTTAATGCCCACTTCCCCCATTAACTTCTTCACTTCCGCAGGCTCCTGTGCCCGACAGCACAGGGAGCAGCTTTGATAAAAGCACACATCAGTCAAATTCCCTTCCTTGGAGCTTTCACTTGAAAGGGACACGGCCAAGGTGTTTGCCATAATGTTTAAAGTACGTTCCCCACCCCATCAATCTGTGTTTGCAAGAAGCCTTTGAAAGCTTCCAACCGGGATCGCTTCCCTGAGCAAAAACTTTTCCACCAGCCTGCAGCTCCTGGGAGGAGAGGCTGGAGCAGGAAACAGCAGGGCCACTGCTCTGCTTTGCGTCTGCAGCCCTGCCACACAGTGTGCTGAGCCAGCCCTCGCCATCCTCAGGACTCAGCTCCGCACCCAGGGCTATCTGATATCCCTGCACAACCCTCGGGAAGCAGGAATAATTGATAGTTGTGGATGTTCTGCGAGCCTTGGAAGGGAGAGAAGTAGAATATCTGTCTTCTTGTGGCTAATTCAGTATGACTACCCAGTTTCTTGCAAATGTGTTGGTATTTATTTAATCAGATGGAATAAGACAGGGGGGAACCACGGGGGGGATATTTGCTGTTATTTGCTGTTATTAACAAATCCCACAGGCTGAAGCAGGAGCCACCAGGGGAGAGCCCACACACCGTAGACTTCAGCTGAGCTAGGCCTGAGCTGGGAGCCCACACGGTGCCCACGGGGGGTTTTTGTGTCCTCAGCAGCCCCCGACCTCAGAGGGCAGCCCCAGAGCCCCCCCACCCCCCCTGCCCCCCCGGGCTTGCTGGGATGGGTGCAGAGGGTGGGGACAGCATCCCAAGAGCATCAGGAGTGGCTCAAGAGGCTCCCTCTGTCCCCCCACACCCCCTCTTGCCCCCTGGACCCCCCCAGTGACCCTGGGGCCGTGCACTGGGGTGTTGGACACTCTCCAACGGAGATGAGCCTTTGGATTCAGCCGTCCCACACCTTTCAAGGGCTGCAGTCCTTTTTTTTCCAGTCCCTGCGTGCCACCCTGCAGCCCTGCTCCTGCTCTGTTCCTTCCATCCCTCCAGGGCATTCTGGCCAAAACTGTCTCCTGTACAGAGCAGCAATCCCGGCCACAGCACCCTGAGGGACCAGGCTGAGGGACTGAGGGACGAATTTCCTTCAGCTGGGCCAGCCCCAGTGCTGCAGGGGGTGCTGATCCAGGTGAGCCAGGGCAGACTCCAGCCCACTCCAGCCTCCATCCCCCTGCTCAGAGAGACCCGCAGTAGCATAGTTATTTTTCCCTATAATGTGCTCTAAGTTTTGCTTTAGAAAGGGGAAACCAAGGCATAAGACACCTTTAGCTAATCAAGAAACCTCCTGTATAATTGGGAGAAATTGAGTCTCCCCATCCCGATGGAATCACATTCCATTTATTCCTTTGATGGCTTCTTAGGAGTTTGCTTTTGCCCTCCTCTCTCTCTTTTTCCCTTCTCTTTTTTAAGACATTCCTCTAATATTTTCCTGGCTGCTTGAAATTTATGGAGGCCTCTCAGTGTTGTAAAACCTTTGAGGAGTGGGCTGGGAACTGTTCCATGCATGTTCCCAGACAATACAAGGAAATGCAAGGTATTTATCCAGTCTGGCCATAATATTCCACCTTGAAAATGCCATTTCCCCAGTAAAACTGCAGCCCGGGCTCCTACTGCTGCCAGATGATATGGAGGGGAGGTTGTGTTAAGTTATTGATGTTTATTAAAGGGAGGAAAGTTTTGGATTGGTGCTGGTTAAGATTCATCTGGAAGCAACAAAAGAGCCTGATGGAGATAAATCTGTCCATCACCCAAAGTCCCCAACAGAATTTATTAAGACTTAACACCCCCGCATTACACTCAAACTCGGTATCTCGTTGTTATTTTCTTTCTGACCTCCTGTAAACGGGACTAAGTAATAAATTCTTGTGTCATATGAGCTTTTCCTATCTCATCTGGGCACAGCTTCCCCTTCCTCAGTGATTCTGCATCGGATCCGAGCCCCCCGAACCTTATTTGGCAACAGGGGCAGGCAGCACAAGCAACTTGTCTGACAGCTAATTATTTCCCAGCACCGAGATCTTCCAGGGATAACATCACCTGGAAACGGGCTGGGCTTTCCTTACTCGGGCACTTCTGCAGAGCAGCAGGGCAGGCTTTCCAGGAGGGCAGAGATAGTCCTGGTCATTAAAACCCCAGAGAAATTGCTGCATTAATGACAAGTGACATCATCCGTGACCTTGAAGTTCTGCTCCTTCCTCTGCCCCCACGAAGCTGATGACCAACGTCCCCCTTTGAAGGATGGCACAAGCTGCTCTGAACATCTGGGTGCTCCAGTGGCCCCAGATTGAACGGGAATGGCCACGAGGTGTTCGGCACCTGCAGCACCCCACACTTCCAGGGAATTTCTCACAGCTGGCAGGAAATGTCCATGGACAGGCCAAAGTCCAGGCTCCAGGACAGCCCCTGCCCGTGCTGGATGAAGCACAGGCAGGGCTGGAGCTGGGCTCTGGTTCCAGGGTGGTTTTTGCAAGCTGCAGTGTGTGAAGGAGAGAACATCAGGGCAGGGCTGGGAGCACCCGGGGGGAGAGCAGCGACATCTGCTCTGACCAAAGCACATCTTCAAAACTTCACCCTGAACAAAATCCTCCCCAGGGAGCAGCATCGAGGGGAGAAGAACCTGCTCCCAGCCAGAAGTGTCATTAATTTGAAACGAGATCATCAGGCCAAGGATTTCTCATTACAAAAATGTCATGAGCTTTTGTGGAAGGGAGAAGAGGGATTCATTCACCCATTTTCAGTGACAGAAGTGCTCAGGGAATCTCTGCATCCCAGTCATGGCCAACCATTGAGTCCTCCCAGTGCCATGGCAGGAGAAACCTCCACGGGACCTCAGCAGAGCCCTCAGAGCACCACGTGCAAGAGCTGATGCTGTGAGGGCACCCGGGATGCTCCTGGGTGTGGGTCAAAATTCCAGATGCAGGGATTTGTGCAGCCTCTGTGCTCAGAGGGCTTTGGGAAGATGCTGACTTCAGGCTGTGGGGGCGAGAGGGGATTGAGGTTGGCATCACTCCACCTCCTCGTAATTGCTTTTTGTAAAATTCTGCACCTGCAGGACGAGGTGATTGATTAACGTGCCTCATAAATCTCAGGCAGTTCAACGACGTGGTTACAATTTTCTTCATAAAGTTCTAGCCATGCAAAATAAAAGGGGTTTCCAAGGGAACCCAGGAGTTTCCACAAACGTAGTTGATTTGGTTGAATTCTTCTTCTAATGAAAACTTTCAAAATGAAACAAAACGATAAATGTTCATTTTGAAAGGTGTCATTTAGGGGTTGTTCTCCAAATCTGGAAGGATTCTGGCTTTTCATTCCTTTCTTCCTCCCTTCTTATTCTTCCTTTTTAAAGTTATCTCTCGTTCAAAGACTGGAAAAATACCCACAGAACAGTTTCCTCTTTTTTCCTTCTTAACTTCCCTCATTTTTGCAAGTGGAATATAATATGAAAAATGGAAAGGAGTCTAAATACAGCTTTAAACAGCTTTAAATAACAACAAAACCTGTCTTCCATGGGATAATTAAACTCATCATCTTCTTTTAAGTATTTCATTTAAAATAAACAGCATTTACCAAAAAGATTTTCTTTCTGTGCATATTCATTATCTGACACTGGATCTCAAAGGGGATTTGGGGGATGGATGTGGCTGTGTCCCCTTAAAAAGGGGGAACCATCAATGTACAGAGCTGTGAAATTCTGGTGAGTGAGGATTCCCCATTCCACATCCAGGGGAAGAGCTGACCACAGACACAGGATTCCTGGTGATGTGCACTGGATCATCACATCGGGGTGCCCTGGACACAAACACACCCCGGCAGCATCTGAGTCCCATCCTGACGGACCAGAGCTCAGTGAGGAGGCAGGAGCATTAAACAACAGACACCATCTCCACCAAGAATTTGGGCAGAAGGTGCTATCCCACCCACCAGTCCAAATGGAGAGACAGCCCAAGGCAGTCTCCACACCATCTCCATGCTCCAGAAACCTTTGTCCAGCAGGACTTTTGGCTGTGCCCATATTTGTCTTATTTTAAACATGAAAAATCTGTGCATCAAGAAGAAAATTAATAAACAAAATCATCCTTTTTTCCCCGTCTGTTGAAGTGTCTCCCTGAAGACAAATATTTTAGTTACTCACATTTAAGGGTCCCAAAGAAGCTGTAGATTAGTAATAAATAATACAATCTATACCTCAGTATTAGCTTAATCCTTGCAGAAGACTTTCAGCAGTGCAAAAGGGCTGCCCCAGTGCAGCTCCTGAGGCTGCACACCTGGGTGGCACAGGATGCTGCAGGCTGATCCAGCCCTTCCCAACCCCTCAGCAGTGCCTGTCCCCTCTCCACCACTTTGCCCCTTTTGCTGCATCTCTCTCCCAAAAAGCCCCTCTCATCCTCGTGGCACTGCAGGGATGCAGCAGGAAATCCCAGCTGCCAGATGCCACCTAATATTTCTGAGCAGATGAGTGGATGCAGCTTGGCAGAGAACTTCCCAGTTTGATCCAACTGGCCCCATCTGCCTGTCCCTTATGGCAGCTACAAAGCTGACACTGAAATATTCTGTGTGCACTCTACAATTTCCCCTCTCTCTCCATTTTCATGGGTGCAATTGTGCAATCACTGCTATTTTTATGTTGCTCTACAAAGGCTTCGTGGCCACATCAGAGCCTTAGCACTCCATTCCTGGTGCCCACATTCTCCCACAGCTCTGTGCAGAAGGAAGATCTCGGGGAAGATGATAATTCCAAGCAGCAGGAGCTAAAAGGGAGTTATTAGAGGACTGCACAAGCACATGGTCACGGAGACAGGAAGGGTAAGGTGAATGCTTTAAAAAAAGAGAGAACAATATTATTTTCCCCTTTGCACTGAGAGGGAAACATTAATTTTATTCCCCGCTCTGGAACACCTCTTGCTTTTTCCTTCTGCACGTAAATTGGATGAGAATTCTTAGCTGAAATGGAGACATTATTCAGGGAGTAATTTCTTCTCCGTTGTTATTATTTGAGGCTAACTCCACAGGCTGTGCAGGACTGCTCATTTCAGACGGGCAAAGCTCCTTTCTCCAGCGTCTGAGGCTGCAACCTTTCCCTGACCTCCTGCTCTGAAGGTTAACGTGAGGTTAACGCTGCAAAAGCAAATCAAAGCCCGAACGACAGCGGTTCCCTGTTCCGGTTTGTGCTGCTCTGTGGCTCCTGGGACCCCATGCCTGAGCGCCTGCCAGCCCCCGGGGGCTCCCCGGGAATAATGGCTCTTTATTTCCTGCCTGGGAGCAGCCCCTGCCTTTAAAAACAACCAAATACATTTCTGTCTTGCAAGCTTTCATTGTGAGCAGAGCGAATGAGAAGTGGAGATGATGATAACCTAATCACTGGGCTCTTTTAGTACGTGGAATTTCCTCTGAAGTAACTGGGCTGAATATCTGCCAAGCACCAGAGCTCCCGGCGTTTCCAGCAGGCAGCCAGCGTGTCAGGAGAGCAAACAGGAGGAATTGCTCTGGATTTGGTTGTTGCATGAGCTGAGCTGGTCCCTGGGCAGGAGGGTCAGGTTCTCACCCTGCTGCTCTCGGAAATGCATGGAAATGAGGGTTGCTCTCATGGTGCAACCCTCCGAGGTGCTGAGCCTTGCCTTGGAACTGTGGAGTTAAAACCAGGAGCAGGCCAGGGAAGGAGGAAAATCCGGTGAGGTCGTTTGATGTGCACTGGGGATATTTCCTCATGGATGCTGTTTCTGGAGCGGTTTTGGGATGTCCCAAGGCTACAGAAGGAATCTGTTGAAAGGAGGGATTTGCTCAGGACCCCCTGAATGCCAACACTGCCTCTGGCAGCCAGACACCAGATCAAGTTACAGGTCTAAATACAAACTGGAGTGCCCCGCTTGGAGCACATTTGATGATCTGATACATAATCCCAAAAGAGGAATAATAAGAACCATAGGAAGCCGCTTTCCCTGCGCAGCTCCGCGCAGCCAAGCCCTTGATCCATCTGCTTTCATCTCAAGCAGAGGAATTTTTCATCTCCTGTTTTATGATCTCTTTTCTCAGTAGGTTGGGGCTGGGCAGAGGGGTTGTGTGTTCTCCTTATAATGAGAACAATCAGAGCGGAGCAGTTATTAATCACCCAGTCATATGATCCATTAAAACAAACTCTTATTAACCACAAGACATATGTTTTTCTCCTGAACTCCAGAGATAATGCCTGGAAGCAGATGGAAGAGCTGCTCTCACAAATTAAATTTGATGGGGCTTTTAAAAATAAATTAAGTCTGACAGGCCTCTCCCCATTTAATTAAGCTGCAATGTAACTTTGAGAATGTACTTGTTGTTTGCTACAGGTGCTGCTGCGGGTCTGGGTTCTACCTGTTCTGGATTCTACCTGTTCTGGGTTCTACCTGTTCTGGGTTCTACCTGTTCTGGGTTCTACCTGTTCCACAGACCCTGAGCTCAGTCCTCGGAGGCTGGGAAGCAGCAGGAGCAGGGCAGCAGGGAAAGCCCTGCTGAGGCAGGGCAGCTGATCTGGGCTGTCTGACTTCCAGGCCAACATCCCAGAGTTTTATTGAAGCAATGCCTGAGACTCCAGCAGGATGCATTTCTCCACCCAAATCTCCCCATATTTCTCCATGGAGGAGTTCAGGGTGACAGTTGTGCAGGGGTGCCAGACTGTGGAGCATCTCCCTGGCCACACCATCCCAAACAACTGACATAATGACAAATGCCTCATTTTTGGTAGCTAAAAACTCAGGTGAATTAATTACTTTGCCTGTGTATTGCTCCCTAGATGAACACAGGAGGGACTCAAACTAGTCTAAAATGTTTCTATAAAGATTCAAATCAATGTTCTCAGATTGGGTTTGGGTTTTTTTTTTTTTTTTTTTTTTGTTTTTTTTTTTTTTTTTTTTTAATGCACCATTTTCCCCATTTATTCCAAGCCCAACTCAGGAGGAAAGTGCATTTTCCCATGGAAAGGCAAAGTAAAATAATTTTGAAGAGTGAGAATTTAGGAGGTAGATTCACTCACATGCTACAGGGAAACTTAAAGTCAAGATAAGGAGAAGAAAATGCCTCAGGAACAGTGAGTGATATATCAAAGGATTTCTGCACTCCTTTTACATCCTCTTTTCATCCCCAGCCCTCACTAATCACCATGATTTCCATTACCTAAGAAACCTTCTCTGCCTTTGGAGAGTAGAACATGAATTGCTCAAGTATTTGGGAGGGCTATTTATAGAACATTCTAAAATTAGTGAGGGCAGGTTTAAATCCAAGGAATCCACCCCTCCTTTAACCCTAGCAGAGCACCATATGCAGAGTTAACCTCGGGTAATGACATGTGTAATCAGGGGAGTTATTTGAACAGGTTTGTTCAATATGCCTGGAAGTATTTAAGGTGTGTACACAGGCCTTTCTCAGGGGTGCCAAACCAGAGCTGGAACAGACAGTTATTGCAGTGGGAAGCTGTTTTCCCTTGCTCCCAGAAGCTCTGGAGGTATCCCCTCTGTCAGCCCAGACAGGAAATACACACTAAAATTTGATTCCCCTCTGATTCTCCATTTAAAGTACCATCTTTATTATGTGGATGTGGGAGGTTTCTTCAGTGGAATGGCAACGCTGTGAGGAGGGGCACTGACTCCTGACGCTCCCTGGGGCTGATCTGGCCTTAGGGAGCTGAATGCCAGCCCTGGTGCACAGGGACCTGAGTGCTCAGGGAGAGCATGGCAGGAGGTGCCACAGATAAACAGAGCATTTCAGCCTCCAAACCTCAAACAGAGCATTTCAGTCAGCACCAAATCTTCCACCAAGGATTTGTGGACACAAGGATAGAGGAGATTTATTAGAAATTCCCCAACTTTGTAAAGATCCTCTTCATTTCAATCTGAAGCTTTCAGTGTACGTGTGGTTTGAGAATACCTGGAGCAGGTGACCTGGTCCCAGCCAGCACAAAACACTTCACCAAACCTCTGTCCAGTGGCAGCTGGCCTGGAGGCAAAGCAGCACAAAAAAACAGGGGAAAGCACAGCAGGAATCTGCCCAGGCCACGCTGCAAGGGTCCCTCTCCTCCCAGAGGGATGCTGCAGCAGCAGGGAACCATCACGTCACCACAAACAGCACAAATGGCCCCAAATGGATATTGTCATTCCCAGCAGGGACTTCATTTATCACTGAAAAACCACTTTAGGATCAAACCAGAAAGGCACTAATCACTCTCCAAGTACTTTATGTCTATTTAATAAGCAACCTTCTTGCCCTGCTTGATGGCAGTTCTTGGATTCAGAATGCAATAGAAAGTTTCTGTAATAAAGCAGGAGTTTCCTCAGCTGTGTGGCAGCTCCCGAGGCCCCACGGGGTGCACTGCATGGCTGGCTGTGTTTGCATGGTGCCATCCATTTCCTGCACGCTGCACAGCACTGCAGCAATCCCTGCAGCTCTTCCTCCCACCATCCTTGGTGGGAGTCAAGAAAGACGAAATTCATTCTATTTCTGTGAGCTGGGATGACCTTGTCACACACCCCTCCAAACAAACAACGAAATAGCATCTCTGAGATTCAGCCCAGACCCTCTCTAAACGTATCCCACATCTGATTTACCATCCACAAGCACAGGGCTGCAGTGAAGTGCAAGGCCAAGGTAAACCTGCCCAGGCACAGGGCCTGCTGCCAAGCTAAAACCAAGCCAGGCTCTGCAAAGGCTTGATTAACACCAGACAAAGTGCCAGGCAAGCCTAGTGCCACTATAATCCAAATGAAGCATTCACACTCACACTGAGCAGACCTTGGAGGTTTGGCTTGAATTTCCACACCCAAAGCTCTCTGTCAGGAACGCTTTGAGCTGCCGGGAGCTCCAGCGGTCCTGGCTGTGCTCGCAGGGATTTCTGCTCCTGCCTCTGCCGCCTCTTGCTTTCCTGCTGCCCTCTCCCTTTGGGCTCCCCTGTCCCTGGAGAGCCTTCCAGGAGCGTGTTCCCATGGCACACACTCTGACACGCCCAACAGATAAAATCCACTGCAGGAAGAGCAGCAGGCGACTCCTCCTTGGTCACCTGAAGCACTCCCAGTGAGGAACCAGGGCTGCTGCTGCTGCTCCCAAAGGCTGGAGGGGAAGGCCAGAAGACACGTGCTGTAATGTCACCTGCTCAGTCCCCAGGAGCACCCTGGAGCAGCAGAGCCCTGGCACACGCTCTGCCGTGCCCCAAGCACAGCCCGGGGCCGGCTCTGCTCTCTGCACAGGAGCCCCGGGCGGTCACTCCCGGAGGCTCCTCGAGCTCACCCGCCCTGCAGGAGCTGCTCCGGCCCAGCTCAGAGACCTCGGGAGTTCTGCACTCAGGACAGAACGACGCCTGCAGGTCCCAAGGCCAGAAAGGAGCCCTGTGCCCTCTCACCCCCCAGATCCAAGCTGGAAAGCAGCTTGTCCCGGCGTCATTCCCACCACAGAAGGCAAAGTGCTGAGCTGCCAGCCAGGCTGATAACGTGAGATTAGGAAAGAAACGAACTATGCAGGAATATTTTCCCTCTGACTTCACAGCAGACACAGGAGCAGGCTCCTGCTCCCTGCCAAGGCAGGCAGGATCAGCCCCAGGAGCACACAATTCCCAGTGGAGCTCCCAGCCCAGGGCACTGCAGCTCCCAGGAGGAGGATGAGAGCGTGGCAGCTCAGCTCCCACTTTGCTTCTGAAGCCTCCCTCATTTGTACCACTTAGCCCCATTGCTGCCTTTGGGAACATCAGGGCTCTTTTGTTAATCCATCTTCACATCTTTGTCTATGGCTTCTTTTCAGTTTCCAGCTGGTGGGACCTTCCCTGCTCTTTGTTCAGATTACAATAATTTGTCGTTTGTGTGCAGACAGTTTCTTAACTACTCCTGTGTTGGAAATAACCTTTGAAGGAATATTGGTTCTTTTATCTCCAGGGCCCTGCAAAGCACAGAGCTATTGAATGGTGAGGCATTAAGGATGCAAGGAAAGCCCCACAAGGCAGCACATTAAACGTGCCTTCTCCTCCCTGGAATGGAAGGGTTGTACAGCACAACTGCTCCAGCCCAGCCTGGGTTAGGAATAAAGCCCTGCTTGAAAAAGGTTCATGGCACCACTGCTGTTTTATCATCTGCAGCCTTAATTTTGGGGGCTGCAAAAGCACTGTAACAGTTTTGTTTTAATGACAATGCAGGCACATTCACTCATTGCTTTGCATTTTCTTCCTCCCAGCACAGTCATTCCTAGAGCTGAGCACTGCAGGGCAGGAGTACAGCTGGGCTGGCCTGACTCGAGCTGCTGTGTGACAGAGGGGAGGGAGAGGGAACTCCCCAGAGCCACTTCAAATCCACTGGCACTGTGCAGTCACTCCCACGAGCCTCCAAAGAGCTGCCTGGGAACGCTGGGCCTGGGATTTTTATTGCTAACTTTTCAAGACTACAGATCCTGAGGGATGAGATTTCAGGAATGTAATTCCAACACTTAAAAGAGCAAACCTGCAGAACTGTGGCACAAGTAGCCCTGGTGCTGCCACACAGTAGCAGCACGACCAGGACGACCAGGGAATACAGGCTCACAGACGGAGAGGGAGAGTCACCACAGACCCTGCTTTTGGTGAGCTTGTCAAACCAAGCTGTTTTGTTTTCCTGACAAGAATATAGGCTGCTGGCCAAGCCAACTGTGCTGAGAGTGTGCTTGGAGCTCCCCAAGGCTTTCAGTTGAGCTCCCTGGGATGGCTTTGTCTGAAAACATGCACCACAGACAGCAGGTAGAGCACGAGCTGCACCACAGCTGCTGGCACGTCTGAGATGGAGCTGTTAGAGGAGGACATTTGGGACATTATAACTGGCAGGTTCTCCTGGGGACCTGCTCCAAGGACCCAGTCATCCCCTCTTCTGGAGGAGGCAGCGATGGAAAGTAAGGGTTATTCCCAAATCCCTGCCTCATCAGCACTCTCTTATCCACCTGTCAGTCACAGCTGCTTTTTTCATTGCAGGTACAAGCTCTCCTTGGAGGGCAGGGGCATCCTCCAGGCAGCACCCGCCGCTGGGGCACCCCTGGCTAAGACACACGAGCCAGAGCTCAGCCAGGCCCAGCACAGCCAGTTCCCCACTCAGCTGATCCCTCTCCCGTTCTCCTCAGGGTGCTCCGTTGAACCAGTTCTCCCTGGAGGTCTGAACCTCTCATCACTGACACCCTGTGCAGCAAGTTACACAAAACTCCCTCGGGAAGGCTGAGGTGGAGCTGATCCCACCCGCAGGAGGACAGGACCGAGCACGTGCCAAACGTGGCAGGAAGGGGATTTTCTCCACGAGTGCTCCTGGAGCTGTGCTCCCCCAGCACTAGAGAGGGATGTGTGTGAGCAGCAGAGTGCTCAGAGCCCCCAGCTCCACTCCTGAGCCCTGCTGGCTCCCCAGCCCCATCCCTGAGCCCCCAGCCCCACTCCTGAGCCCTGCTGGCTCCCCAGCCCCATCCCTGAGCCCCCAGCCCCATCCATGAGCCCCCAGCTCCATCCCTGAGCCCCCAGCTCCATCCCTGAGCCCCCAGCCCCACTCCTGAGCCCTGCTGGCTCCCCAGCTCCCTGGGCAGCCCAGGGGCACACAGCTGAAGTCCTGGCAGTGCCGAGGGGATGCTCTGGGCACAGGCAGCCACGGCAGCCCAGGCTGCAGCACTGGATAACCGAGCAGCAATGCAGGCGTTCCTGCCCCTGCGTGCCCGAGGAAATGTCGCAAACGAGTTCAGGGCATTTGGAGCAGCGTTTATGAAACAACTGAGGCATGTGGTCAGAAGTGTAACAATTAAAATACTGATGAGTAACAGGTTCATCCATGGCATGGCTGGAGATTTGCCAGAAAGGTGCAGATTGTCCCTCAGAGCCACTCAGCTGTGAGCAAGGGACGGGTGCCACAGAGCCCCGGGGCCAGGCCCGTGTCCCCTGCAGCCACCCCCGTGTCCCCCTGTGTTAAAAACAGGCGAATCGGAGCCAGAGTGTGTTAAAAAGCCTGGGCCTGTTTATTAAAATCACAGACAACCGAGGACGAGGCCCCAAGATAAGCCCAGGACCTCAGCAGCAAGCCAGAGAGTAACAAAACACAACAAGTAACTGTGCACAGGCGCAGGGAGTTTCCTTGGATACAAAGCCCGCAGAAAGACCAGGGTGGCCAGCACCCGGGGTTGTTAAAGCCTCTGGAGGCTGCTGATTGCTGCGTTCTTGATCCCTTTGTTGATTGGCCCTCTTTCTGGTCTCTGGTTGGTTTATAAATTGGTGCATTCCTGGCCGATCATTCTGGAAATGCGAGGCACCATTGGCTGGTGGATCCCTCCCATCGCAGGCTGAAGTGGTGAATCACTCTCGGATGTGCCCGGCCTCCTCCCCTGATTGGCAACTGTGCACAGCCACTAACTGATAGTACATATTGAACTTTGTAAACAACTGTGCACACTCACTATAGTAACAGTACATATTGAACTTTGTGACAACTGTGCACAGCCACTAACTGATAGTACATATTGAACTTTGTGACAACTGTGCACACTCACTATAGTAACAGTACATATTGAACTTTGTGACAACTGTGCACAGCCACTAACTGATAGTACATATTGAACTTTGTGACAACTGTGCACACTCACTTAACCAACAGTACATAATTAACTTTGTAACTCACAACTATTCACTACATTAACAGTTTAACAATTCGTTACATTAACAATTCGTTACATTAATCGGTAATTACTTGTAACCCATTTGACACAATTTACCCATTATCACCCCCGCCTACTAAAACAAGTTTATTTATAACCCCTGCAGTCACCCCGTGTCCCCCTGTGTCCCCCCTGCAGCCACCCCCGTGTCCCCCCGTATCCCCCCCTGCAGCCACCCCCGTGTCCCCCTGTGTCCCCCCTGCAGCCACCCCCGTGTCCCCCTGTGTCCCCCCTGCAGCCACCCCCGTGTCCCCCGTATCCCCCCCTGCAGCCACCCCCACCCACGGCTCTCCCTGTGCCCTTCTGCAGGAGCTGCAGCCCAGGGGTGCCGGGCTCCTCCAGGGCACACAGGGCCCCTGCACCTGCAGATCCAGCAGGAGCCTCAGGGTTTATTTCCATCACGCTTCCCCATCCCACTTCAGTCGGCAGGAGGAGAGTGACCCACTGCTGGTGTCCCTGTGCCCTCTCCCCACTGCCCTGGGGGCTCCATCTCCCCTCTCTCCAAGTCACCCTCAATTTCCAGCTCTCAATTTCTTTTGCTCTCTGCAGAATGCTCAGGGCACTTAACCCATTTGCCACAACTCTTCCCAAGTTCAGAGGCAGTGCTGGCCTGTGGCTCCATCCCCAGCACAGGAAGGATGGAGGGGCAGGGATCTGCACCACCAGGGAAGGCACATCCTGAAAATGGGAACACCCCATATTGACAAAGCCCCAAACTGGAGAGGGATCTGATATGCCCCAGATTCCAGAGGAGACCAGAAGGTCAGACAGGGAAAATCCCAACAGGAAAATCCCCCAAAGGCACAAAATATGAAATTCAGCTCCAGTTTAACCCCACAGCTCACTCCAACTGTGCCTCACTGCTCCCTGGAGTGGAGCCTTGGGCCCCCAGGGTGCCACCACGGGACACAGGAAGGGGAAATCCCTCAGCACAGCAGGAGCACCCCGAGCCTGGGACGCTCCAGGAGCATCTGCTGCTCCCCCCGGCATCCTCCAGGGCTGGGCAGGCTCTGGCAGCCCGGGAGCTGCCGGTGAAATAACACAGCATGTCCAGTCCCTGGGATGTCCCCAGGCTGGTGCCAGCGGGCAGGGGGTCCCGGCAGCCCGGGGCTGGTTTGGCAGCACAGTGGGCTGATTTGGAGCAGAGGATTAAAAAAAAGGGCGAAAACAAAACAAAACAAAACAAAAAAGCAAAGCTGCTACAGATTTCTATTATCTCCACCAGCATTTCGCACGTTAGGGCTCCTCAGCATCCCTCATTATCACAGCCTGGGTTACAAATAATGGCTTGAGATCACTCAATTACCCTGCCCCCACTTAATGCAGTGTTTAATCCACAGACTCTTTCTCTCCTTTCTACAGTATTTGCCACAACAGCATTCCTATCAACAAATGCAATCTGACACCTCACTTCTATTGCAATTCAAGCTGAAGATTGACTTCAGTTTTAAAATAAAACTTGCTGATGTTTAAGGACAGTTTGATTGCCTACCCAGTCACTGGGGCAATATGAACCAGCTTTCTCCAGCAAGCAGAAGCTCATAAATGGAATTACAACCATAGGAAAGGAGGAAATTTAAAATTTGGTGGTACAGATTTTCCTTTCAGCTACAGAAACCTTTGCACACAGCAAGAACCAAACCTGTACAACTTTACAGCGCGTTTCCCTGTGAGCAGCTCTCACTAGCCAGGTGTTCAACACGAGAGCAAAGGAGCACCTGGGGACACCTCCACCACCTCCAAACTCCCCCAGCACTCGTGCAAGGAAAAGACTTCAGAGTGAAATAACCAGCCAGGAAAGCCCTAAGGCTTGGCTCATGGATTTCCACCCCCTTCCCAGGCAAATCCCAGCACACCCACCCCCACTCCAGTGCTCACCCTTCTGCAGGAGCCCCCGTGGATCTTTCCAGCAGCTTTCTGCCAGTGCTGCCACAGCACACCTCCCTCCACCCCCAAATCCCCAGCTGGGCTTGCTTCCACCCTCGTCTCTCCCCAGCACCTCACCAGCTGGAGCCCAGCAGCCAAACTGGTCTCTCAGAGGGGCTGCAGCCCCTCTTGCTGTCCCGGCGTGGCCAAGGAATGTTCCGTGTTAGGACAAGCCGGGGGTCAGCTCCAGGAGCCTCCAGACAGCTCCTGCTTGCTCCCCCCGGGGCAGCAGTGCTGCTTCAGGCAGTGTTGGAGCCTCTCCCCACACAGACTCCATCTTCTCCTCTTTTCCTCTTGCTCTCTTTGCTAGCCAAAGATTTAGCAGCCCATGTGCAGCTTGGAATGTCTTTCTTTCTCTTGAAATAAAGGTTAATTTTATGGCTATCATCTGGCTCCTTAGCCCTAGAACCTTCCAGCTGAGCCCACAGGGTGGCCACTGTGTTCTCCCTGCTCTGAGCCAGGGCTGCTGATCCAAACCCACAGGAGGCTGCTCTGCTCTGCTCTGCTGGGAGCAGGACAAGCTTCAGCTGCACGGTGGAGATTCAGAGCCTGGGCAGAGAGAAACCCCAGGGATTTCTATCCCCAGGTTCATTCCAGGCCACCTACAGCCCTGGATGATGTTCCCTGGAGGCGTCCCTGCACGAACAAAATGTAGGAGTGAAATTACATCGTGAGCATCCCCCTGCAGCCCAGGAGGAGCAGCCAGAACACTCCAGTGCTGCTGTTTCCCCCCTCATTGCAGAGCTGAAGAGAGCAGGGCTGCAGCTCTTGAGCCCAGTGGGTCTCCTCTGCAGGGCTTTGTGCAAGCTCCACACTCCTGATGCACGGCAGAGCAGCATTACAGCCCAAATGAAGTAATCCTTTGATAAAGTGCAGTCATTTATTTGAAAAGTGTAGTCTCTCCATTAAAATGCAAATGAAATGAGTGCTAATGCATTAACTGGGGATGGGAGTCGGAATGGCTTATGACACGTGTGCTTTCATGTGGAATAGAGTGAGTGATAACAGTCCTGTGTGAGAGCAGTCATGTTCAGATGTACATGTTTGTTTATTGAAGATATTAATGAAGGGCACTGCTTAAAGAGTATTATTATTTCCTCCTCTTGTCTTTCTTTTGTGCCTCCCTGGTTCAGGTTTCCTGCTGAGAGGACTCTCCCGAGGGGGCTCTGATCAAAAGTCACCTTTGATGAACGATCTGAGTCCACGCTGAAGCCGATACAAAAGCTCAAATGTATTTAAGGCTCTGCTTTGAAGAGGAGCAGCAGGTCCTCCCCAGTGGAAGCCCCATGGCTGCAGCTGCTGTGACAGCTGATCCAGAAAATACCTGGAAAACCAGGCTCCATTCCTTCTCAGAGCATCCCTTGGGAACACGGCTGGTGTCAGGGTGGCTCTGGGACTTCTCTCTGGGGAAAACCCCATCCTGGGATGCAGGGAGAGCCCCAGGGCTGGAGGGAGCAGGGCCTTGAGAGGGCCAGGGAGCCCATTTAGGGTCTGTCACCTACAGGAGGGTCTGTAGGTGCACAGAGGAGCCCTAAGCAATGGCAGGTTCTGCTCGGGCACTTGTGCCATTGCAGAACGGGAAAGGGAAACAAGGAAGTTTCTGGAGTGCTGGTTTTCTTTGCCAGGTGCTATTCACACTCCCCAGAGCTGGGCTGTGAAAGCAGAGAGGCCCAGGCTGCTGGGTTCTGTAGCCTTGGGTGACATCAGTCACTGGCAGCGTGTGACATCCTCAGCACCTCTGTGCTGGGGTCCCCGGACACCCCGAGGGGCTGCAGCTACCTCAGCGTGCCCACAGCCCGGGCAGAAACAGCCCAAACCCAGGTGTTTTATTCAGAGAGCATTTCAGGGCCGTGCTCACGGCAAGGGCAGAGGTTTGGGGCCCTCGTTGTCCCTCAGGGACACCAGGCAGGACCTGGCTTCACTGCCACAGCCCCAACAGCCCTTCAAACACGGGGCCGTGGGGCTCCTGCCTTCATCTCATCCCATGACCTGCTCAGCACTTTCCAGAGGTGGAATGAGCAGGGAAAACGCTCCCTGTCCCTCCTTTGTCTGACACAAGCTGTGGGTAGAGAACTGCAAACTTTGCCTTTCCCCCTGTCACCAGGGCAGGTGCGTGCCAGCATCTGAAGCAACTGTGTGACACTTTGAAATGGAATCCTGCTGCTGCTGCCACCCTTCCCCATCTCCTGTGTTTATGCACACACAGGTTTGTTTTTGTAGGGTTGCTCATAAGTGCTCTGGCTTTGTCTCCATTACACAAAAGGTTTTTCCCATCAAAACAACTAATTGAAGTTCATTCTCTTGTTGTGAGATCATTGTCTAGACAAAGAATTATAGATTTTGCCCAGATATACCTAGGGAAGAAAAAGCCAGCCAGTCCCTTTTAGGTAACACTATCTTATCACAGTTTGCAATGTACACCGAGGTGGATATCTGCAGTAATTATCTGTGTAAAAACACCTCTCCTTTCACAGTAAAGACATAACAAGGGGCACACATGCTTGATCTGCCTGCATTCTGTTGTTATTATAAAGTTGTCATCGACTCCACGTACGTTCTGTTGGTGCTGTACTGCTGCAAGCCAGGACGAGGCTGCCAAAAATTATTTGCAGTTCTCAATTTGCATAAAGAAACGCAAACGTATTCCAGCAGCCCTGGAATCACACATCCATGGGAAGGAAATGCTGTCTGCAAGGACGTTTTTGGAAATGAGAGTCACACCAGGAGGGGGTACTTTGGGAGGTTTCTCCAAACCTGAGCTGGGAGCAGTGAGAGCCTCTGTCTAAAGGAGGGGAGGGAAGTCCACGAAAAGCTGCTCCAGTGTCCCCACCCATGACGAACCACGGTGCTGGTTAAACTGGGGATGAGCCTTCTGTGCTTCAGGCAGGCTCAGATCCCAGCCTGGGCCAGGCTGCAGTGACCTGCCAGCAGCTCTGAGCTCGTTCCTGCCGTGCATCACCCCGGGACTGAGATTTCATTTCACTCCCTGTGTTGTACTGACACCTTTCAGAGGTGCAAACGTGTTTAAGCCTTTGGCTGGTTTCTGCTGGACACCCGGGGGCTCTCAGGACTGGGACGGGTGATGCTGCAGAGTGGGACGTGGCAAATCCCTGCGGCAAGATGAGCAATATTGCAATGCTGCAGCCTGTGCTTCAGTTCAGCGGGGCATTTTGAATTCCTTTGCACTCATCCCTCTGAGCAGCCACCTGGGCTCAAGGGACACCGATCTAAAACCAGGAGAGCTGGCATCCTGTGAAAAGCCCAGAACGCCAGCGAAGCAGCAGAGGTTTGTCCCGGGGTAAGGCAGAGCAAAGCCCCTCCCTGCTGGAGAGAGCCCTCCGCAGGACGGGCTTTTCGCACCCTCCCGGCGCCGGGAGCACATTCCTCCGGGGTTACCCCGAGGAAAGCCGTGCTGGGATACCCGCTACGCACAACCCGGCTGGCGCTGCCACCTCAGCGGAGCCCCGGGCACAGCGGGCTCACGGCTCGGGGATGGAGCCAAACCAGCCCCAGACCTCGGGGTTCCGCTGTTCCCCGCCCGTCCTTCCCTCCAGCGCCCGGGCCGCTCCGGGCACAGGGGCGGACAGCCCCGCCAGCTGGTCCAGCTGTGGAACACGCTCCGTAACCTTAGAAATGAGAGAAAACAAACCTGGGAGTCCCACAGAGCTGCTTCCAGGGCTCCCATTCATCCCCGAGCAGAAAAGTCACAAAACACGCTTTACAAAGCTCAGCCTACCCCCGGTCTCGTGTGTCCAAACCGAGCCTTTGGGGCGGACCCAGCGGGATCCAGCGGACCCAGCGGGACCCAGTGGATCCCAGCGGGATCCAGTGGGACCCAGCGGACGCAGCAGGATCCAGCGGACCCAGCCGGACCCAGCGGGATCCAGCGGGACCCAGTGGGACCCAGCGGACGCAGCGGGATCCAGCGGGATCCAGCGGGACCCAGCCGGACCCAGCGGGATCCAGTGGGACCCAGCGGGATCCAGCGGACACAGCGGCAGCGCCGCCCGGCCGGGCTCGGGCTCCGTCCCCTCCCCGCAGCGCTGCGAGGACTCTGCCGGTGGGGAGGGGGCGCAGAGCCCCCAGGATCAGGCCCTGCCAAAGCAGGGGTAGCGCTGGCACCGCGGACACAAAAGGCGATTGTTCCCCAACAGCCCGGAGGGAGGGAGGGAGCCCTGAATCCCTCCAAGCCCCTTGATTTATGGCTCGCAATAATATGTGTTGGAGCCCTGCAACCCAGAGTGCTGTGCGGGTGACCTGGAAAAATAAGTCTATTAACCCTAATCAATCTCCCATTATCCACCCTCGTCCACAATTTAGCCAGCAAAGGAGTCACCAAGGCCTCTCAAGTCGCGTCGAACTAATCCCATTGTCTTTCCTAATCAGGGGCCATGAACGAGGAGCGGCTTCTCCAGCGCGGAATTGTCACTCCGTGTTTAAGGGAAAAGAACTGGGGGGGACCAAGGCTCTTCTCTTTCATCTTTTAATGAGAAAGTGGAGGATTGTTTTCCTTCTGAATTGCTGGGACTCGGTGAAGCCCGGCTCGGGTGGGTGTCAGTTCCCAGGGTCCGCAGGGAGCGCTGGGCAGGAAAACTGCTCTGCCAAAACGCCCTCTGCAATTAGCAAAACCATGTCTGCAGACGGAGTGCTTTATTAGGGCAGCTAATTATGAAGTTTATCAGGGCTGGGGTGCAGCTTGGCTCAGCTGTGGCACCCCATGGAAAGGAGAGAGGGGACAAAAGGACCTGGCGTGTCACTTGTACAGATTCAGCAGAAAATGTCACTTGAATCTGGACCAGGAAAACCAGGAATACAAAGCCTCTTTCTGACTGAGGTCCTTTCTTTCCTTCCTATCCCTTGCCCCCCCCAGCCTTTAAAAAAGATTAAAAAAATAAAATGAAACGGGAAGTCCTATCAACTCGGCAATGCCCAGAGTAGCAGTAAATCAGGAAACCCTGCCATGCTCCCTGTCAGAATCCTACAGCAGGGTAGGACTCAGCAATCAAAAGATGCTCCGTGGTGAAACATCCACCAAATTAGTCGAGCAGCAAGCTAATTTTCTTTAGCCCTTTTATGTTAATCAAAAAGGAAAAGAAAAAGTGGGGACATTATCCTGCTAGAAATGAAAACAATCCTTGCAAAATTTCCCCCCTTCGGCATGAATTAGAGCAGAAACAAACACACCACGGGGCTCCAGCAGATCTTCCAGGATTAATTATTATATTCACAGCAGCTCAGCATTTTCTTCGAAAATTAAATTTTTCAGTGCTCTCTCATGTGCACACAAGCCCGTGGCCACCTCGCAATGTTCCTATGCAGCTGAAGAATGAAAATTCCCAGGTTTTGGAGTGCTTCTCTTTCAAGGGCACATAAAAAACCTCGAGTGGCCTTGGAGCAGGGCATGGAACTTCCCAAATGCCCCAACTGCCAGCTGAAGGCATGTCCATAGAGCTGAGCAGCTGGAGTGAGGGGACAGGGGACATCAGGGCAGCTCTGCTGGCCCCAGGACAGGGACAGGCTCCCCCAGGGCAGGACAGGGGGACACCCAGCCCTGGCACTCCAGGGGAAGGGTTCATGGACCTGGACAAACGTGAATTAGGGGCTCTGCAGGACGGGGAAAGCTCATCCACACAAAAACACCTGTGTGCAGCAGAGCTGGGAGCAGGAGGTTCCCCAACTGGAGGAAGGTGGGACGGGCACAGCAGCACCCAGCGCTGCTCTTGCTCTGCTCAGAGGAGCCTCAGCACCCTGCACTGCAGGAGAGCAGAGCCTGGCCTCTCGAGGAACCCATGCAGGGGAGTCCCGTGGGATGGGGCCCTGGAGGGCAGAGGGGCCCTGGAGGGCTGGCTGATTTTCGGGGATCGCTGAATCCAAATGCATGGCAAAAACACCAGGAGGACTCCGTGGAGGGATAAGGAGCTGCTGAGCAAGCTGGGAGGGAAAAAAGCTTTCAGAGGGTGGCAGTGAGGACAGACAGCCTGGGAAGAATGCAGGGAAAGGTAGGGATGAGGGTAGGAGAGCTAAGGCCTGGTTAGAACTGAGCCAGGAGTGTAAAAGAGAACAGGAAGGGTTTCTGTATGTTCCCTGGAAGTGATCAAGGCCAGGCTGGATGAGGTTCTGGGCAATCTGGTCTAATGAAAGTGTCCCTGTCCATGGCAGGGGGTGGCATGAGATAGGTTTTAAGGTCTTTTCCAACCTAAACCTGTGCTGGAGCATCTCCAGTTTGATCTGTGCCTTTAGTGACAGCCTCCCAGGGAACCAGCCAGCATCAGGAATTGTTAACAGAGCTGCAGAGGTAGGGCTCTCCTGGAGGCACAGAAAATAGCAGGTCTGGCCCACATCTGCCCTGACCCACTCCCCAGAGCCTGGGAGTGCTTCAGGTGCTTGCACAGACACAGTTTTCTGTCTGTAGCTGGGGAGAGGTGGATAAATCCACCCGGGCCTGTGCCACACACACCTCAGAGAGAGGGAAAAAGCACTGACAGCCTCGTTAGAAGGAGGCTTGAATATCCTGGGTGTTATGGATTGGGCAAGGCATTAGATTTATTTAATGAATTAAAATCCTGACGTGTTATTTACAGGATGCCTTTGGAGATAGAGTTGTAACTCATGGCTGCCATGGGAAATTCTCCACCGAGGCCTTGAGGAGAAAGCATTCACTCTTTTATGGTGTCCATTGGGGAGGGAAATTAATGCTAAGCAGGCAGTGATAATTTGCTGCTTTATAGGATTGAATTATCGCCCTGTCAGCACGGAGATGAAAACCCTGAGCCATGAACAAATACACCTTTGCACCTGAAGCTGCTGGATCAGCTACCGTGAGCTGCCATCGCTCCACGGAGCCCCTGTTGTTCCAGTAATTAATTCTGAATTTCGCCTCGTCCCCTCGATTGCTGGGCATGCCTTCATTTGGCACTCCAATATTCCGTGCTCCTTCGCCAGGCTCATAAATCACACACAAACCCTTCCTGAAAACAGAAAGGGGATCTGTTCTCCTCTCCATGCACAGGCACAACTTCCAGAGTTAATGCAAGTTTGGCACGTGCATGGGAGAGGTGGCTGAGCCCCACGGACCAAGAAGTCATTGGCATGGAAAAATAATTGCAAGAGAAACAGCTGCCTGAAAAGCAGGAATACCATGACTTGGATCAGATCTATTATGCTGTATTATGAAAGAGCTTTATTTAGCACTATCTGGTCTGCATTTGCTGGAGGGCAAAGTCTGGGCCAGTGATCAACCTTTCCTCACTCTGTTTCTTACTGTCCCTTCTCCCCACTGCAGTTACTGACACGGGGAAAGGCAGGGTTTTGCTCTAATTTTTCCCAGATGTTGAAGAAAGGTCTTTTGTCCTGTACCCACCCAGGGGCAGAGGGATGTGGAATGAGAGATGAGGTGCTTGTGGGCCTCAGTCTTCCACTTCCTCAGGCTGGGCAGTCCCTGCTGATGGAGTTGAGGTTGCCAGATGAGTTCTGGGTTCTACTCCAGGTTCCCAGCACGAGAAGGTGTGGATTTATCCCAGGTCCAAAGAACATGCCTTTTCCTCCAGAAAAAGCCACGTGTGCAGGTGCAGTCCTGCCAACCTGTGAGATTTCCAGCTGTGTGCATTGGCCTGAGGTTATTCCTGAGGTAAATTCCAAGGCCTGGAATCAGCCAATCACCCCTTCAACAGCAAAACGTTCCCTGCCTTTACTTCCACAAGCTCTGCTTGCTTTCCAGGGCAGAGGGAGCTGGGACATCTCCCTGTCTCCTCAGCACCCTGCAAGTCAGCCTCTCCAACAGAGCTGCCACAACTGATCAAACACTTCCTGCTGACCTGGACTGCACTTTTCTCTCATCCCCAAAATGCTCACTCATTCCAAGTGCAAATTTTACTAAACTGCAGTTGCAACAAGCAGACAGTGCTGAATTTTCAAACTGCAGGTACTTCACTCAACACAGCTTCAGCTCAGACATCTCTGGCATTTCTACAGCAAAAAAAAAGTAGCCTCACAAATTTCATTAAAATGGAGTTATTTTACATGTTTCAAGGCCTGAATTGTATGTGCCCATTTGGAATTGGAGACTTCCAAGCTCGTGGGAATCCTTGTGTGTGTGGGGAAAAGCCATCTCCCACCCAACCCTAACAGCATTCCAAACTGATCCTGGAATTGGTGGAAGGGCTGCTGGGGACTGGGGAACAATCACCCTTCATTCATCAGCATTTGCACAGCCCCAGCACCCCTGGCTTCAGGCAGCTCTGGGTGGGTCATGGGTGGTTATTTGTCTGAAAGGAGCCACGGGACAATGGACAGGGGCTCAGCCCTGCAGTCACTGAAAAGTGCCAGCGAGTTTGGCTGGGAGGTGCCGTGGAGGGAGTGTGGAAGCTGATTATCCAGCCTGGGCTCTCCCCTGAGCCCTTTCCATCGCTCCCACTGAGCTTTTATCTGTTCTCTGGGAAGCCTGGGTGAACCAGGAGCTGCCTGCACCAACGGGACACGGCTCAGCCGTTTATCCCTGGGACTGGTGCCCCTGGTATCCCGTCCGTGCACAATCCTGTTCTCCAGACTGCACTTCCACAGGCTCCTGCTGCAGCAGGATTACTGTAAGAACAGGCATCCCATAGCAAAAACCCATCCACGGAGCCAGGCATTGCCCTGACCGCAGGAGGCAATCCCTTAGATCAGTGCTAATCCATCCTCTGCCCTGTCCCTGTGGAAAGCCAAACAGCCACAGAAAGCAGGCGCATTTTAATGCTGGAAGCGGGAATGCCCAGCACAACTCCCCGCCACTCCTTTCTGCAGGTTTTAGTCCCACACAGCAATTACTGCACTGAGTGCAGCACCCAGAGCTACCCAGGGAGGCGTTCCAGTAACATCTTGGCCCTCGTGCAGTCACTGGGAGCTTTCCTAAGGATTTCTGCAGGGATAGTATTTATCATTATCCCATTTCACCACAGTACAAAGGAGCCATGGTGCTTTCACAGCTGCGTCTGCGAGGCTGAAGGAAAACCCAGCTGGGTCTCAGAGATGCAAGAAAAGCTGGATAAAGGCATGCCACCCCTCCACCTTGGCTTTTCTGCCCATTTTTTATTCCAGCACACAGATCTCGCTGCACCACAAGACCAAGGGATTCCTGTGTCCCAGCAGAAACTCCAAGAAAAAGGGACAAGCAGTTGCTGCTCCAGCCTGCTGTCCCACTCATCATCTCCCTGCCTGGCACAACGCTCATGTTCTCTATCTGAACACCTCTCACTCTGGATAAAATGCAGCAACCAGGAGGGCAAGGCAACGGTGCTTGGAGGGAGTTCCCAGGGCAGGTAAAAGCCAAGGCCAGGAATCACCAATCACACCTTCAACAGCCAGGGCCACAGCTCCTGCACCCGTGACACGGTGACCAAGGCTGGCAGTCAGGAGTTTCCTTCTGCAGGCACTGCTGGGCACGAACAGCATTCCTGAACCCACGTGTCCCAGACCCCAGGCTGGGCCCAGCCTTCATCTGGTGTGAGCAGTGTGTGCAGAGCAGCACTGCCTGCCTGCTCAGTTTAATTACCAGGGGGGATTTCATCACAGAAATGAAAGGCTTTTACCATTAGGTCTTTCTGGCTTCTGAATCCATCAACATCATCATGCATACATTGATTTTAGGCAGAGATAAGTAGGCCAAAACTTCTCTGCCAGATGCCTGATTGGCACTGTTTCTCTATTAAATAATTATATGTTTTAGGAAGGGACCCTCTGTACAGCATTACAGTGATTACCACGTCCAGACCCCTTGGGCTGTCAGGACTCAGTGAAGGTTCAATTAGAGCACCTCTGCGGGGCTGGCAGTTCTTCCTGCTGAGCTGCCACACACCACTGTAATTGTGCCAAGCCCTGCACCAGTTCTGCTCACTAGCACAGCAACTGCACCTTCCACCCTCCCAAGGGACAGGGCAGAGGGCACAGAGACCTCCCCACCCTTGCGTTCCCCCTGGAGTTTGGCAGCTCCTGGGGCGGCCCAGCAGCCCCGGATCCGAAGCACACGGGGGAGAATGGGAATTCTTCTGGAGCTGTCCAGGACTGGCAGCAGGTGCCAGCAGGCCCACAGCGAGCGGGGTGGGCAGGAGGTGTCTGGGTTCACGGCTGGAGTGAGCCCTTCCTTCCTTCTCCTGCGCCTTGCACTCCTTCCTTCAAAGCAAACTTCCATTGGCAGGACTATCCAGGGGCTCTGGAGTTTTCCTGGCAGTCATAAAGCCCAGGATGCCTCCACAGACCCCTCAGGACCTGGAATATCATCCATATTTTTCAGAAGTGCCTGGCAGCATCAAAGCTAAAATAGTAATATCGTTCCTGCTAAAAAAGCAAATTAAAAAAAAAAGATTTATGACGAAAACCCCAAATTAATTGCAATCTAATGATAATAAAGGATTGGTTTTCCACATTTCCCTGTGCCATCCATCTGCAGAGCTCTCATGCCTGTGTCCCACTGGGCAGCACAGCTGCTTAGACCTCGCAGGAGCACACACAGCCTTTGGAGTTAAAAGATCTGACCTGTCACAAAAGATTTGTTTTCTGTTTTGACAGTCAAAAATGAGAAAAAACATTGGCCCAAATTTACTGAGAACTAGGTCGAAAAACGTTTCAGGCAAATGCTTGTTTTGCTTATTAGTGTTCTACTTCCAGTCATCATTACAATAGGGGAAGAAAAAAAAAAAGAGGGAAAAAAGCCAAAGCCTAAATCCCACTCCATTTCCAGGAGAAAAATGTTCTTAATCAGAACTGTCCACCATAAAGTTTCAGGCACTTAACAACCAACCAACACTGGAATCAGGGATAACTTCTCAGATCACCCCAACAGCTTCCATAAACATTCCTGATTTGTGACGTTCCCACTTCCAAGCTCCAAGCCTGGCCTCTCCTCCAGGGGGGCAAACGAGGGCATCACCTGCCTGGCACAGAGGGCAGAGGCACCACCCTGCTCCCAGAGCCAGGGGAAGCCTCTAAACACAGCAGGCTCTGCTTAGGGAAAAGAGAAATGCCTGGAGGGGAGTCAGGGGCTCCTGCAGAGCCCGGAGCCTCCGGGCACCTCCCCAGCCCCAGGCCAGGAGCTGCCGAGGGCCCCGGGTGGGAGAGCAGGGACCCCTCTGCAGCTCCTGGGCCTCCAGCCAGGGTGGGACCCCAGCCCAGGGACACCCAGGGCTCCCCGCTGTGGGCTGGGACACAGGGGAAGGAGACGAAGGCTGGGAGAGGCCTGAAAATAAATAATAATTTATAATAGGATGGAGATTGGGAAAGAAATCCAATTGTTTTAAAACCAAATGAGCTGCAAAGGGGAAATATTAACTGGTTAAAACAGGGAATGTGCGAGGGTTGGGAGTGAGGGGAAGATGCCCCTGCCCAATATTGGAGGCAATTGAAATGAAACAAGAAGGCAGCAGAGGCTGAGAGAGAAAAGCTTCTCTCTGAGCTGGGCCCTTTAAATCGCAGCTGCAATTGAAGTGGAAGAATAAAGCACAGCAGCTGAGGGCTGGGTAAGATTGATTTAAGACAAGATACAATTTAAAGGCAAGGCAGAGGTGGAAGCAGAGGCTGCAATGAAATCAATTTACACCAAGATGCGATTTAAACTGATGAACTCGGGTTGGGAAAACTGGAGCAGGGGGAGGGAAAGGGGGATGGGGAGCAGCAAGTTCAGGGGAGCCGTGGTTTGAACCTGCTGTGATGGGAGGTGATGGGTTTGGGGCTGGTTTTGCTAGAGGACAAAGGGCTGGTCCTGAAAACCTGCACAGAGCCAAAATTTGCCATGTAGGGGACAAGGAGAGAGCCTGCACAGGCTGTGTGCCCCCACAAACTCGGGCAGACACAAAGGACCATGTTTCACTAATCCCAGGCAGCTTGGGTGATGTCTGAAGTGTTCCTGACCCTGAACTTGACTGTCCTTTAATCCTGGTACAGGACTCTGAACACACTGCGTGTGGCAGGGCAGGCACTCAGGAGCCCAACACACACAGGGAGGGTCACACCTTTCCCCAGGATATTCCCCAAAATCAGAGCCTTGCCAGGACCTTGCTCCATTGCTCTAAAACCCAGACTCAGCTGAGCACTTTTGCCAGGACCTGCTCTGGGTTCCTTTACAAACCAGGGGATGCTCAGCTGCTGTCAAGGGACTGATTTTGCCACTAAGTTCTGCTCACTGTTGTCATTCCCATCCCAAAGTCTGTCCACACTAGGACTGAATTCAGCCAAGGTTTAGTGGCTTTCCAGGGCAGCTGACAAACCCAGCAGCCCCCAGGAGGATGCACAGGAGCTTTCCAGGCTGCTGCAGGTACCTGGCTGTTTTCTTCCTTCAGGCTGCCAGGTGCTTCTCAGGAGCTGTGGGACAGCCAGCCCTGTCTGCCCCAGCAGTTCCCCCTCTGGACCATCCCCATTCCAGGTGGGAGCAGGTCTGGGAGCACCCACAGAGCCTCACCTGCCTGCCCCAGGTGGGTCACCACTCAGAGACAACGCAGCCAGAGCAGAAGGCAAATGGCAAAAGCCTCGTTCAGGTCAGCCTCTCTTCTTTTGGCTACTGGACCTGACTGGTTATTTAATTAATTTCACCTGCTCACTAATCAACAAGACACCCATTTGTAAACAGCCTTATGAGAAAAACATCAAAGCAGATTGTTAAAAAACACCCCTGCAGATTGTTTTCATACTTGACTGTCATTGTTTATCTCCAGCTCCCTAAAGCTTCCCAGGCCGACTCTTACCTAGCTCTGTCTCTGAGCAGACTGTCACACCCACACGGGTGGGAGCACAGCCTGGGGCTCTCCTTGGCTGCTGTGGGCTCCCAACTGACGTGTGAGGTCCCCAAGGAAGCCACCAGGGGAGGGGCAGGCTGTGTCTGCAGCAGCCTGAGCCCCTGCAGGCTCCTGCCTCACCTGAGTGCAGGTACGCTCACAAACACCCGTGCAGTGGAGAGGGAGCTGGAGGCAGGATCAGGGCCCTGGATTTCCATAAAAATTCAAAGCAGCCTCTTGCACCGGGATAAATCAGGAAAGTGCCAGTGGAATATGCACTGGTGCAGGGATGGGAAAGGAGCTGGGCTCAGCCACTGATGTGGCACAGCAGAAGGTGGCCAGGATGAGCTGGCTGTAAATCCAGGGGAGAGACCCCTGGTCTGGCCTGCCCGTGGCACTGCCCAGGGCTTCCCACCTGGCTGAGGCCTGAGCCTCCCTTACTCAGCCAGGGGGAACTCAGGAGCATCTTCACCTTCAAGCCAGCGAAGGAGGAGACTTAGAAAATAGGCTGTGCCTCCCCTTTCTTGCCAGGGTATTCCTGACTTAGTCCTTTCCTCTCCTGCTCCCCTAACAGAAGTGGAAATAGAAGCAATACAGGGTTCCACATTTATTTCCCATGGTTGTTTTTTGTTTTGTTTTTTTTTTTTGTTTGTTTGTTTGTTTTTGGTTTTTGTTTTGTTTTGTTTTGTTTAATTTTTTTTTTTGTTTCCACACTCCCGAGTTTTCCTTTCTTGTGGCCATGGATCTGGTTGAAGGTTGTTATTTTCGGTTTTGGCTGGGTCTGTACCAGCTCCAGGGTGGCACAGGGGGAGCTCTGTGTGACAGAGCAGCCCCAGGGCTCTCCAAGGTCCCTCTGTGGAGCAGGAAGCAGTGTGGGTGTGTGATGTGCAGGAGATGCCCCGCAAATAAACCTGGGACTGCCTGGAGGAAGAGCAGGCAACAACAAAGGCAGTGCAGAACAAGATGTGTGAAACCTGAAACGCTGCAGGGAAGGGACTGGATGGGAAGAAAAGCAAAGATAAAGAAAGCTTCATTCCCTTGGGAGGGGAGATGTTTACTCTGCTAAGACATTTATGGAAAGAGAAAACTTTATTTTAAGTCAAGGCAGGAATAATTACTGGTCCATCTAATGCTCCCTGGGCACTCCCTGGGCTGCAGCTCAGGACGAGCAGCGGATGCCGAGGGTTGTTCTTGTCAAAGTACAAATTTATTCCTTTCCACACATTCCACAAGCAGCGCTGGGTGAAGGGAGGGGTTGGTGGCAGTGGGGGGACACAGTGGCCTTTCCACAGGGATAACATGCATCAGTTCCTGAGCCTGGCCTCTCCAAGTCTCCAGGGGCCACGGAAAGGACACCCAGAAAAATTCTCCCACGCCCCAGCTCCCCAGGGGCCAGGAAGAGACCTGCTCCAAAAAGGTGCTGGGCCCGAGGCTCCCAAAGAGCCCTTCCAGGGAGCACTGCAGGTGAGCCAGGAGGCTGCTCAGGGCTCAGCAGCCAGGCCTGGAGCTCACGGGCCATAAATACCCGCGGCCAGCTCCAGTAAATCTCTCAGCAGCCCCTGAAGTCGCCACTCAGTCTCACAGCCGAGACTAAACAGAAAAACCCGGAGGAGCTCAGCCCAAAGTGCTCCCCAAAGGATCCATTTGCTGCCTCTGCACGGGCAGGGCTGAGCCAGGGCAGGGCTGAGCTGGGCTCAGCAAAGCCCTACAGGAGATGCAGCTCAGGCAGTCCGGGCCTGCTCCTGGCTGCGGGGACATCCCTGTGCCCCGAGGCTGGCACGGGTGACCAGAGCAGGGGTCAAGGACCCAGCACTGACCCGCAGCTGCTGCCCAGCCCCACGCAGGTGTTCCCACCTGGGGAACTGATGAGGAGGTGCCCGCTGTCTGCAGGGAGGGCTGGCAGCTGGCACGGCCAGGAGAATTCAGGTGTTCCTCTCCACTGGCAGTCAGCAGATCAAACGTTTGGTCCCAGACTGGAGAGAGGGGATGATCCCCCAGGAACACCGGGGAGTGGGGGAGGGCTCTGGGCAGCCCTGTCTGGCTCTGTGTACGGGGGGCACCTGGCTGCTTTGGGCACCCTGCCACTGACCACAGCTGGGCTTGCTCTGTTTCCTCAAGCCCATCCCGTTCTCTTGTCAGGACCGGCCTCAAGCATCAACTCAGCTGTCAAGGCATTTTAAACTCACCCAAACTGAGCACTTTTGTGGAGATCAGTCACAAAACACAGGTCTGATGTGGGAATAAAGCCCCTCTGTCCCCCCCAGGGACCCGATAGAGTTGCTCAAAGATTCCTGTCCCCAAGAAATGTGCATCAGAAATGTGTGAAGGGCTCCCTGTCCCTCCTGTCCCTTCTCTCAGCCCATGAATGCAAAGCACTTTCCTTGTCCTTTGCAATTAGCTTGATTTTGAACAGGCTGAGTATGAAAGAAAACCAGACATTTCCAGTACTTTTAAGCCCCATTTGGTCTGATTAAAGAAGTTTTTAAAAAACGAGAAAGGAGGGAGAAAGCAATAACTTTTTAAAACTTGTCCTGAACGCAAAGGAAAATGGAGTGCAGTGTATGAGTAATTCAGGATTAATTGCAGAATTACGTTATTCATGCAATGCTGGTTGAGGGAAAGAATAAGCACTTCTGAAGTCATTAAAGGAAATCCCAGTAAAATATGACTGAGCTGCTGTGTGCAGTCTCGCAGGTCCTGAAGGGAATGCGTGCGGCAGAAATGCCCAATTTATGGCTCTGGGGGGGGGAACACGGAGGCCAAGGCCCCTCTCTTTGTAGATCCAGGGAGGGGGAAATGTTTATCTGTAGGATATTGTGGCTGACCTAAGACAGGAAAACACGGCTATTCAGGAAAGTATGGGGCACATCGTTAATTTAAAGCCATTGAGACTGAACCGAGGCTTCAGACCACAAGCAGTTCCTTTCTTCCCAGTAATGGTTTATGTGCCTGGCTGATGTGTGACTTCAGGCCCAGCTTTTTGCACAAAAGTGATGTAAAGGTGTCTGGATGTCCCTGCTAGGAGCACACTGAGAGCAGCATCACTGCGCTGCCACGACTTCCCTCCTGGACCTTCTGCCTGCAAAGGCAGCGGGGTTTCTCAGCCAGGTCACACCTTCTAGACTGGGGAAGGGAATTCTGTCCTGAGTGGAACTGGAAAACAGTTTGGCTGTGCCCAGGGCAGGTTCCAGCCCAGCAAGAAGGGCCTGGGGAGGGGGATGAAGGGAGATACTCCTGGTGGGATCAGCAAGAGCAGAGCTGGGCTCAGAGATCAGCAGCTGTGAGAGGCTGCTGTGCCCAGGCAGCCACGGGGGCTTTGTGGGCAGCTTCTGGTCTTTCCCTGTGTGTGAGGGAACAGCCCATGCCAATTTCCATTTGGGATTGCCTCCTGGAGCCAGTTTTAACAAACATGGGCATTTTTGCCAGCCTGCCGTGGCACAGACACAAATTGTGACAGCATCTGGAGGGGGAACAGAGGTGGGGTGGGCAGAGCTGTCCTGGGCTTTGGAGAGGGAGACTGGAGCACAGCACACAGAAGCTGAGCAGGGTTTGGAGGAGTGGGAATGTTGCCTCCAGGCCTGGAGGGTGCTGAGTGGTTTCATCGCCTGCTAAGCCCTTCCCAGAACCCAGCCATGGATTTTAAGGAGCGTTCCAGTTGTGCTGCAGAGGCCTCTGTGAAGCACTGGCAGCTGCCCAGGCAGGGACTGCCTGGGAACCCCATTCCTGGCTGAGGGATCACTCACCTGCATCACTCACCTGCATCTCTCTGACTGCTCCAGCGGCGTCATCCAAGGACAAGTCACTCATTCACTCCCAGCAAACTCCATTAACCTCCCACAGGAGCCAAAAGGGTTCTGGAGCTCACGGATGCCCCATGAGTCTCTCCATGACACCAGCTAATTATCTCCTCATTAACAACAACATTAGCATTCCATTTGACACATACAAGATAATTTGTTAATTGCACTTTAATTACAAAGTTATTGAGAGCTCAGAGGCATTCAACAGAAGATTGCAATTACCACAAGCTGCAAAATTGCTCCCAGCAATTTGGAGATGTTATCAGAAACTGATTCCCCGTGTTCAACTGAAGATGGAGAGGAGACGGGAGATTTATGGGCTGACATCACAAATTCCTTCTGCTGCCTCTGAAGACGCTTTCACTCGTAGCCTGGGAGCACCAGGAGCTGCCATGCTGAGACACTGCAGCATCACCGGTTTCTGTGGCTCGTGTTCCCCGGGCTCCAGGCCCCGATGCGGGAGGGAGGGAGGGACGGGGGCAGGAGGGGGCACGGGGCTGAGCGGGCTCAGGAGCTCCCAGCAAGCGCTGGGCACCGCAGAGCTCAGCTCTGCCCAGGGACACAGAGCTGCAGGTGCTGAGTGTGCCAGAGCCCCAGGGAGGTTGTGCTGCTCCCAGAGCTGAGCCTGCCGCCCGCGGAATTGCTGCGGGAAAAGACCTTTAGGGTCCTGGAATCCAACCTTCAAGGCAGCATCGCCTTTTCCACCACTAAAGCAGAGCTCCCGGCCTGGGCAGGGCTTTGCTGAGCCTGGCTCTGTGTCCCAGATCCTGTTCTGGTTCTGTGTCCCATGGTCGTGCCCAGGCGCTCCTGCCCTGCGGTGACAGCGGGCACTGGGGATGTCCCAGCAGGCAGCTCCAGAGAGAAGAGAAGGCTGTGAGACCTCCGAGCACCTTCCAGGACCTGCAGGGGCTGCAAGCACAGGGACACTTCAACAGGAACTGGAGCGGCAGGACAGGGGAGAACAGGCTCGAACCGAAAGGGGAAATTTAGGCTGGATATTGGGAATTAGGAATTGTTCCCTGGGAGGGTGGGAGGCCCTGGCACAGAGTGCCCAGAGCAGCTGTGGCTGCCCCTGGATCCTCTGTGCCCTCTGTGCAATAAGCCAAGGCTTTGTTTGCTCCTTGCTAAGAGCTGGGCGTCACACGAGTGCCAGGACCTGCCCTGAGCCTCCTGAGGAAAGCCAGGCGGGGAGGCTCCCTGGGCTGGATGAGAGTTCCCATTCTCCTCTCCTTTCTTTTCCTTCCATTTATCTGAGGTGTCTCACTGCAACGTCATTCCCTGGATTAGCTGTCAGCTCTGCTGGGAAAATGTGAACGTGGCCATTATCCAGAGCCCTGGCACTGCTGGATCAAAGGGGCACTGTGGATGGGAAAAAGCAGGACCCTGGCTGGACTGCATGCCAGAGATCCATGAGAAATAGGCAGGACTTACAAATGGGTTTAAAATAAAATTTCACTTTCCTACTTGCCTCAGTAACTGTGAACTTCTGAAATGCTTTCATTTCGTACCTTAGGAAACAGAGGCAGTTACAAAATGCCAATAGCACTTCATTAAAAAGGCCCCAAAAGAAATGTTCTGACTTCTTTGAAAAAGGAGTTTAGGGAATATTCAGCAGGATTAGGACATCCTAAAGAATGGGCAGAAAAAAGGGAATTACAGCCCTGCTAGAGAAATCTCTAAAGTAGTGCTGAGAAGCCACGCAGACACAGAAAGGAATTTTTTTTCCCTATAAATGATATAAATGTAGGTGATTTCTACAGATCCATATTAGGCTCCTTTCAGCTGGCCTCTATCCCTTTCATCCCAGTCTGGTGTTACTGCACTGTTACCTTTGGGAATCCATCCCACGTTTGCAGTGTGAAACATCTCTGCAAGTGTGGAGCTGTCCCTGCTCAGACAGCCCCTGTCCCGTCCCTGGGGGTCTCTGCTGCTCCACTGCCATCACCCCTGCTTGTTCCCTCTGCTCCAGCACGTCCCATCACAGGCTGGTTTGTGGAAGTTGTGTTGCATCAGGACAACTGAGCTGGGCTCATGCAGCCTTGCAGCCACAGCCCTCAGCATCGCTCTCCCCTCGGGGTGACTCTTCCCAAGGGCAGAACTCAGCAGGGCTCTGGGGGTGACACAACAAGAAAGGAGCTGAAAAGGATTCCAGTTTCTTGGTGCATCTTTCCAGATATTTCGTTTTAGACTTTAAAAGAAGAGAGATTTAGGTGGGATATCAGGAAAAAGTGAGGTGGGCAGGCCCTGGCACAGGTGCCCAGAGCAGCTGGGGCTGCCCCTGGATCCCAGCAGTGCCCAAGGCCAGGCTGGACAGGGCTGGGAGCACCTGGGGCAGTGGAGCTCCATGGCAGGGGTGGCACTGGATGTTGTCTAAGGCCTTTTCCAGCCCAAACCATTCTGGGATTCTCTCATACCTGTTACAACCATTTCCAGACAGCCAGACCAAAACTCAGCTGAGCGTGATAGGAAATCCAGCAGTCCCTGAGGCGATTCCTGAGGGAAAACACCTTGAGAACAGCATTTCCCACATCCCATTCCTCCCTTGGAGCTCTCTGACGCCTGGCTAGCCCTGGCAGAGCAGGAGGGAGCTGGGAGGGGTGCGGTGCCCGCCCGGAGCGCTCCCAGGGCAGTGCAGGAGCTCCTGGAGCAGCAGCAGCACAGCGGCCTCTGGAACACAACAGGGAGATAAGATTTAATGGCACAGGGATCCAAACTGAAACGCTCCACTTGGACTTTCCAAGCAGCAAATCAAAACGTGTCGGCAAGAGTCGAAGCCCTAAATTAATCGTGCAGGAATGGGAGAATTAAAAAGCAATTCCTCCAGTTTGTCCTGTGGTTTAGAGCAGGAATAAAGCAAATTAGAACCACAGCTTATCTTCCAAGCAAAAGCCTGAATAAGAAAAGGTTCTCTTACTCATTTCAGTGAAGTACAGCTCCTCAGATTCCTGATGCTGAAGCACTGGGCAGAGCAGAGGGAAAACTTCCCACAAGGGAGGGCTTAGTTAATTTTCTTTGCATTTCGCTGTGCCAAAAACCCAAAGGAAACACTCTGAAACTGGCAAAACTTTCCTTGTTCAGGGGGGATTTAAACATGGCCTCAGCTGCCTGTTCTTGGGGAAAAAGGTGTGGGGTTGAGAAAACCTCAGAGAAGTCAGGATTTGAAGCAACAGGCCATCAGCTGGAGACCATAAAAACGTTCAATTCAAGGCATTTTCAAACCAGACTCATTTTAGCAAATGGAAATGTTCATCTTGATGATATTCTGAGGGTTTTCTGTCAAAGCACAAATCTTTCAGGTCTTGGACAGCTGAAAAATGGAACATGCCAACCAGTCAGAAGGAAAATACTGCAAACCCCATTAGTTTTGACCATGCAGCTAATTCTCTTCTATTTGAATTGCCAAAGAACTGCCTGAAATGTTTAACTTGCCAGCTGCCAAACCCCAGAAAAATTTGGTCTCTAATGTTTAGATGAATCTCAACATTTTATTTACAATTTATCAAAAGTTTTCCCCCAGAAATTCTGAATGAAGCTGGGGTGCCTGGATCTGCTCGAGGCCGTTAATGCATTAATGTTTATTATTTGCAGAGCACAGCAGCTGGCAAGGAGCAGACCCCTCCCAAAGCCCTGGGACTGTGTGAAGCTGCCAACAGGGCCTTGTTCAGGGCGAGGAGCAGGGTCACAGTGGCCCTTTGGGGTGAGGAGCCCTGGCAGGACTCGGGGCATGGGCAGTGCTGAGGGTTTGGAGCAAAGAGCCCCCGGCAGGCTGGGCAGGACGGCCGAGCACTCGGGGAGGGGTTGGTGACCTCCAGACAGACAGAAAATCACTGACTCTGCTGCTGTCAGGCCAAAGGGAAAATAATCAGCACCACGTGGAACGTCACCAGGAGGAGCTGGGGGGAGGATTTGCAGCCCTGGGTCGGTGCTGAGAGAGCCTGGATCCATCCCACAGAGCAAACCAGGCAAAGGGCAGAGCTGGATTTACCCCTGAGAGCCCGGAAGGTGCCCACGGGCACAAGCCCAGGTCTCTTCTGCTATTCAAGCATGAGACCTGGAAAAACAGACAGAGAGCAGTGGCTGTTCAGCCTGCAGCAAAGTCCAGGGGGAGCTCAGAGCTCCTTCCAGAGCCTAAAGGGGCTCCAGGAGAGCTGGAGAGGGACTGGGGGCAAGGCCTGGAGGGACAGGACACAGGGAATGGCCTGAAGCTGAAGGGGGGTAGGGTTAGATCGGATATTAGGAAGGAATTGTTCCCTGGGAGCAGCCTGGGACAGTGGGAGGTGTCCCAGCCATGGCAGGGGTGGCACTGGGTGGGCTTTGAGGTCCCTTCCAAGCCGGACCATTCCATGATTCTATGAATGAAATCTTCTCAAGTTTCGCCAGACCAGCTAAATCCCCATGGCTGGTTCCTCTGAGGTGAAAACCCGGGATTGCTCCCTCCCTGTGCCCTCCCAGCAGGGCCCAGCTGAGCTCCTGCCCCAGGGCTGGTGGGGTGGGCAGGAGCCTTCCCTGCCTGGGCTGGGGCAGAGCCCAGCCCCAGCCCCTGGAAAAGGCAGAGGATGAGCTCGGGTGTCCTGCCAGGAGCCCCAGCAGGAGCAGGAGCAGCCTGGCCCCGGGGCTGCTGTGGCCAGCAGGAGCTGATCCCAGGGCTGGGAGGAGCTGGGAGCTGCCCCAGCTCTCCGAGGAGCGGGCTGGGAAGCCAAGGACTTGTCAGGCTCTCTCCCACGCCAGGTTTGCCAGGAGCTCCATAAAAATGTCCTTGTCTCTCAGCTGCTGGTGATCACGGCCCCCTTTTGGGGCTGCTGTACTAGGGGGGTGTGATTTGAGGGGCAATATCCCCTCTGCCCAGGGCTGGTGTCCCCCTGGCCTTTTTCAAACAATAACAGCCTAAATACAAAGAGACAGAAGCCCTTACTTGGCTCTTTAACCAGTGCCAAGGAAAACGAATAATTAAGAGCATATTACTTGCAATGAATTCCTACAGATGCTTTTAAGTTGGGACCCACTGAGATAATTTTTGAAATTCATCATTTCCCCTTCATCTTTCATAGGGAGTTCATACTCCAGCCTAATATGTTTTAGCAGCTACTGTTTAGATCAGAGTTTAAAAAAAGGCAGGCTTTGGGTTTCTGTTAGGAGGCAGAAAAGAGCCTGGCTGTAAAGGAATGAGGCAGTTAATGTGTTCTGTCTGTGTTTTACCTGCCTGCAGCAGCCCAGCAGGCAGCAGGGAGCACGTGGGGCTCTCCAGTGCAAGCTGCCAGAAACGTGTGCTGAGGAGGGAAAGGGTGGAAGCCCCCCCAGAAAAGTTCCTTACCCTGACACTGCTCTCAAATATGAAGGTGCTGGGGAGCCCCCAGAGTCTGAGAGTTCAGCTGATCCTTTTCTCTTTTTTTTTTTTTTTTTTTTTTTTTTTTTTTTTTTTTTTTTTGTCTTTTGGGCAGGGGGAGAATCTCAGTGGAAATTCAGTAAGGTTTTTAGAACAACTGATGCACCACTCTCTCCTGAGGCCCAGGGAAGGTTAGAGCTGGCAGCAGACCTGCCTGGCCACAGAGGGAGAGCATCCCTGTGCCTTTTCTGCAGTAAGACCAAGCTGTGGCAGCCTGGAAAAGGGTTTGATGGCTGGGGACCCCCGGGGGACCTTGTTTAGAGAGGGGCTGCAATCTTTGGGGCCACCCATTTGGAACGAACGCAGAATTAATTTCTCAAGGGGAGAAAGTGGTGCTGTGCATTAAGGAAAAACTCCCATCCTCTGCCCCCTTCCACGAATTGCATGGCCAGAGGAGGGTTTGGGAGGCAGCTGTCTGGTCTGGGAGCTCTGTGATGGCAAACAGTGGTGACAGCAAAGGCCCAGCCTCGGGATGCTCCATTTCCTATTCACCAGAGAAGGGACCTGGTCACAAAACTCCCAGAGAAGGCTCTGAGACCAAGAGGCAAAGATGCAGCAAGGCTTAGTGGCTGCCCACTGGAAGTTAAGCAAAGCTGTCTGGAAAGAAGTACAAATTCTGAAATCTTGGCTGAGGAAGTGCAAATTCCCAGCTCCTGGCTGTCCCTACCCAGGTTCAGTCCCACGCCAGCACCTTAACACAGACAGGATTTGTGGGAATCAGGCCTGAACTGTGCACGAGGTCAGGCTGGGCCGGCCCTGGGGCTGCTCTGCCTTTGCACAGTGGGTTTTTGAGAAAGCCCCAGTTAGGTTTACCCCAAATGTGAGAAGGCAGCTGGGATGTCTCCGGTCAGTGACAGAAGCAGCGGGCAGACGCACGGGAGGCAGGGGCAGCAGGGAAGGGTCTGTCAGCTCCCTGCACGCCTTCTCCAGCCCACACGTGTCCCCAGCCCGCTGACCCCACGGACAGACACTGCAGGAGGTGCCAAAAGGAGAGAAAAGGCCTTTGCTCAGTCAGCTCAGCAGTGCCTGGCGCTGTGGGGCTGCTCCAAGCAGGAGCTGCTGTTAATTCCCGGTCCTTTGAGGAATTCCCCTGCAGTGCAGAGGGTACAGAGCCAGTGTTCGTGGAAGCCACAGAGAGCTGTGAAGCTCCAGTGGATTTGGGAAATGCCAGTACAAGATCTGGGCTACAACATTTTCATGGGACCCCAAAATCCCTGCAAAGTTTTCCCTCTGAAGTCTTCCACAAGGTTAATGACAAAAGCACTCTGCTACTGGGGTTTGTCCTTCCAAACGGACTCAGCTTCCAGAAAGGAGGGAGAAGTAAAAAATTACAGCAGGCCTTCCAAAACAGCAATAAAACTGTGCCAAATTCCATTTGTTTTCAGTTGAAGAAACATTTGTGGAGCACCATAGGTGACCAGCAGGCATCTCCCACTCATGGCTGCTTTTTGGCACCCCCCTTACAGCAGCCATATATTTAATGGATCTGTGAGTCCAGCAGGCCTCATGAATCAGAGGTTTCTCATGAATCAATGTCTTGCTGGAAAAAACAAATCCATTAAACCCCAAATGATTTGTCTGAACCATCTCCCCTCTGAATGAGCTCTTGTGGAAATTCCTTCCTGCGCCCAGCTCCATCCAGCCCTGGGAAGTGCCTGATCTGCAGTGATGCTTCCCAGCTACAGAGGGCAGGTCTAACCTACAGGTCTTATTCAGGAGGAGAGATTTCAGTTGGATTTTAGGAAGGAATTGTCCCCTGGCAGGGTGGGCAGGCCCTGGCACAGGTGCCCAGAGCAGCTGTGGGTGCCCCTGGATCCTGGCAGTGCCCAAGGCCAGGCTGGACAGGGCTGGAAGCACTGGGACAGTGGGAGGTGTCCCTGCCATGGCTGGGGTGCCACTGGCTGATATTTAAGGTCCCTTCCAGCCCAAACCCCTCTGGGACACTCTGATTCTGCTTTTGCCTTCATCCCAAAGAGAACCTGTCGTGCCAGAGGCTGGAGAAACAGGGGTGTCCTGCCCACACAGGTAAGGGCAGGGGACTGAAAGGGACATCTGGGTCTGAGCCCAGCTTAGTGCTGTTTAACACGCTCATCCCCCTGGAGCTCAGCTTTTCCTGATGAAAATAAAGTTGAAAACAGGGAGAACATCAGCCAAGTTCCCCTGCAGCCCAAACTGCACCGAAGATCTTTGCTCTTCCCGTCCCACAAACATCCTCGGTATTGCCTGTGCCCAGGAGGGATGAGCACACTGGCACAGCCTCCCAGAAAGCCGAGCTTAGCACGGGGAATTAACCCTCTCCTCAGCCCACGGACCTTGTCCCTCCCCAGATCAGCAGGAGAACCAGGGAACACAAACCCTTTGCTGATCAGAGCCCCAGAGCCCCGAGCACGGCGCAGCCGGGGTTAAACCACACTGCTCAACTCCAACTGCTGCAAATGTTTTTGCCTTTTTTTTTTTTTCCACCCCAAATCAACTTCATAATAAGGTCTTAAACTGAAATGACTCTTCAGAGGCAGGAATTTCCTCGGGGCACACAGGAGCAGCGTTTGCAGGCGCTCCGTGGCTCCATCCCAGAGGCGTCGAGCACACGCCCAGCACCAAGGCAATTTCACATTTCTGTTTGAATATCCCTACAAGTGCCACTCCTGAGCTGATTTAACACCACGGCTGTGGTGTCTAACAGCTCTCCAGTGATTAATAACAGCCATTTGTTCAAAGCTAACAGCCCCAGTGTGACAGTAACAGATAAATTAGCAACATTAAAAATATGCGAAGGAAAACATTTATGTACTGGCTGAGTGTAGTGTGGGATGGGAACACACATCAGTTGTGCCAATAACAAGCTATTAATGAGGAGGGCTGGATGTTGAGGCCATTTTTGCCCTGTTCTCCCATAATCATTCTGACATGGTTCATATTTAGCCTGATGAGCTGGGCCAGCTCCTCTGGACACGAATGTTTTTATGTGCTCAGGCAGGAATATTGCAAGCAGATGGTGGGAGGAGCAAGAAGAAGGTGGAACATTGTTCCCTCTCAGTTCCCTTTGTCACGGAGCAGCCAATGTGCCAAGTAATATCTGGGCATAAATTACAGGGCTGTTTCCCAAATTACATCCTCAGCTTCGGATGCCATGCAAAACATTTTAATAATGCCAATTAAAATTCTTCTGTTCAACAGGTCCCAAGATGCTCCTCCTGCCTCCCAGGGGTCTCAGCAGCACGTTCCTGTCCCCAGGGGTGGCAGCAGCCCTGGAGGGGAGCTGAGCCCTTGCCCGGGTCACAGCCCTGCCCCAGCCCAGAGAAAAGCTGTTGGACTGAAGCTTTGGTGGAAGCCTGGAGCTGAGTCACATCCCCAGAGCAATGTGACACATCTCCACTTGTTCCATGTGGAAATAATCCCAGGACATCACAGCACCCATCTATAGAAAACTGCCAACCCAGCTGCAAAATGCAGCTTTTGTCATGACAAAACCCACCCGACCGTGGTGTTCTGTTCAGCTGTTGAGGTAAGAAGGTCCTTTTGCTGAAATTCCACTTTGCAGTGCCAAGCCCCCGTAGAAATCTGCCTGTTACTGGGATGGATTGGCTTTTATTCCTTTTGTTCCCACCACTGATGTTCAGGAACAGGCCATGAGACAGAGCCATGAACAGCTTCATTGTACAAATGGCTCCCAGCAGGTGAGAGATGCTGCTGCTTGTTCTGCAAACAGAAATCAGTGCAATACTCCGCAGCAAATCTTGCAAGGCAAGCGGAAAACTTGAAATTTAGGACTAGGCAGTGGAAAAAGTTGAACAGCGTCCAGCCCCTGTTCCCAGCTCTGCACAAACAGGCCCCAAGCACTGCTTGGGGAGGCTGGGGGAACATCCCCGGGCTGGGCTGCTCGGGGGGGTCTCTGGAGAGGGGCTCCCAGGGCAGGCCCGGCTGTCAGCACAGCCCAGCCTGTGGAAATGGGATGTGGAGCCCGTGCTGACAGATTCACGAGCTCATTGGCTCAGGCACGTTGCTTTGTCGAGCTCAGCCTCCCCTCGACAGGGATGCTCAGCAGCTCCTCATCTCTCTTGTCAGGAGTAATGGACCAGGGTGATTAGAGCTGTTTCATTCCCCCTAAATGCCACTTCCAAGCTGTGTCTTGCTTTGAGGTGTTTGTTTAAACACTCCCATGTTCCATTTGGAAATGTTCTTTGAAAAAAACCCAAATGGTTTTCAGCCATAAGCCTCCCATTTTGCTGATAATTACTTCCTTAGCTCAAAAAAAAAAACAAAAAAAAACTTTAGGGAGAAACTTCCCACTCCCCTTTCCCTGGGACGTTGTCCTCCCTGGGTCTCTGGTGGTTTTTGCAAGGGGGGGCTCAGGGTGGGCTGTGTGGGACAGAGCCACCTGCTCCCTCCCCATCCCCATCCCCGAGTGAGCTCATGGGACAAGCATCCCCCAACCATGACCTCACAGCTGAACACTCCCTGGCTCCAGCTTGTGGGAAAATGTGAGCGTTTCCCTCTGCTCCTGATTTGAAAAGGCACAGCTCTGTCTTCCCCAGGAACCAAAACCACCCCGAGGACTCACCCTGGGAGCAGCGTGGTCTGGTGAGCAGGGAGACAAAGGCTCCCACCTGCCTTGCTGGGGTTTATAGGGGATCCCCTAACCCCAGCTCCCGTTCTCCCAGCTGCTCTCAATAGAGGCTTCAGCACCAAGGCTTTGCCCTGCACAACCCCTCAGGTGTGTGTGGCTGTCAGGGCCCGACAAGGGCGTGTTCACCTGGCCATGTCACCTGGCCGTGTTCACCTGGCCGTGTCACCTGCCCGTGTCACCTGCCCGTGTCACCTGGCCGTGTTCACCTGGCCGTGTTCACCTGGCCATGTCACCTGGCCATGTCACCTGGCCGTGTCACCTGGCCGTGTTCACCTGGCCGTGTTCACCTGGCTGTGTCACCTGGCCGTGTCACCTGCCCGTGTCACCTGGCCGTGTTCACCTGGCTGTGTCACCTGGCCGTGTCACCTGGCCATGTCACCTGGCCATGTCACCTGGCCATGTCACCTGGCTGTGTCACCTGGCTGTGTTCACCTGGCCGTGTCACCTGCCCGTGTCACCTGGCTGTGTTCACCTGGCTGTGTCACCTGGCCGTGTCACCTGGCCATGTCACCTGGCCATGTCACCTGGCCGTGTTCACCTGGCCGTGTTCACCTGGCTGTGTCACCTGGCCGTGTCACCTGGCCGTGTCACCTGGCCGTGTCCACCTGGCCGTGTCACCTGCCCGTGTCACCTGGCCGTGTCACCTGGCCGTGTCACCTGCCCGTGTCACCTGGCCGTGTCACCTGGGCTCTGGCTGAGCTCCCTGCTGTGACATGCGGGCACTGCTGCCCTGTGGCACTGGCCCGGGGGCAGCACAGCAATGCCAGGGAGTGGGGCACTGCTCACACCCTTTCTAGACACCCCTGCAAGCAGGAGAATCGGAGGTGAAAGGCTCTGATCTGAGGCAGAAAAAGGCCAGGAAATGTAATTCCCCGAGGAGAGGGGCCAGGAGCAGCAGCCCCAGCCCAGACGCCTGAGCTGTGGGGCTGAGCAGCATCGGCCTTGCAAGCACCATTTGGGCAGTTTTTCTTCCCGGTTACATGAGTCCCAGTCCCTCTGAGCCCAGTGGTTCTGAGCCCAGTTTCCACCTGAGGCTCCTGCCCACACACGGCCCCTGCGGCGTGCCAGGGCTGGCCATGCTCCGTCAGCTCTGCCTGTGCCCCTGCCAGCGCTGAGCGGGCCCGGCTGATTCAGCATCCCCGCTGCCATCCAGAGCCCCGTCTGCTCCCACATTTCACCCCCGGGCCCTTTGCCTGCAGGAGAAACGTGCGAAGGTTTCTGGTCGAAAGCTCCCAGTTGGCAGCGCAGGCCTGCAGGCCCGGAGCTGCCGGCAGCTCTGACACATCTCCCCAAATGCCTTTCAGGGATTAACACGGGCACCGAGTGTGGGATGAGGCTGTTTGTTTGCCGTGGCAGATCTGTGGGAAGGGCAGCTGTGATCAAAAGGATTTGGAGGGGGTGTAGCAGCAGGCAGAGAACCCTCTCCAGACTGAGTGGACACGAGGAGCCGCGCTGAAACTTGGCAGCCTGGCTCTGCTTTGAAGGCAGGAGCTGTGCTTGCTCCCAGACAAGCAGGGGCAGCTGCAGCTCTGGATGCAGATGGTGCTTAAATAACCCATTGCTGCTGCTGACCGTGGATTCAGCTGACCAGTGCTGGGAAGGGCCCCTGGAAGCCAGGGTGCAGGTGAGACAAGCAGGGGTCAGGTGAGATTCTCACCTGGCTCTCCTGCCTGGTCCTGCTCTGCCTTTATTTTGTCTCTGGCCAGAAGCTGGGACTGACTGTGCTGCTGCTCAAAAGAGAATTCCAGATTTCATTCATTCAAGCCAAATCTCAACCTGGCCAAGAAAGCACGGAGCAAAGCAGATCAGACGCATCAATCGCTTGGGTTGGCTTTGACATTTCTTACAGGCAGCAAAAGCCTTAATAAATATCAACTGCAGGAGCTTTCTGACATTGCTGGAGAAGTTTTCCAGGTTTCTGGTGGAGCAGAAGTTAACTGGAACCCAATGCAGATGCTGGAGGAATGGAGAGGGCCACAGGGATCTGAGCCACAGCCAAGTGTGCACAAACCACCCAGAGACTCGGGGTGTGCAGGAAGGAGACGAACGGGAATAGCTAAAAAGGATGGAAAAAGCAGCCCAGGGAATTGCTTGGTGGGATTGGAGGACAATAAACCCCAAACTGTGCTCTTCAGACCCGGGTTAACTCTTCAGTGCAAAGGAGATGGAGACAAAACTGCCCTGCCTTGAGGAGCAGCCTGTCCTGGAGCCCAGAGCCTGTCGGCCGTGAGCTGAAGTCCCTGTGCACAGCCCGTTTCAGTCCCTCAGCAAGCAGCTGAACCCAAGCTCAGGCTCCCAGCACGTCTCTGTGCATGAGGTTAGGCTGGGTTTTAGGCCCGGCAGCTCAGGCTGAAGCACATTGGCCAAAACACAAGGGACCTGTGGGGGCTTCCAGAGCCAAGCACACACCTGGACAAGGGCTGTGCCCAGCAAAGCTGGGCTGGAGGGGCTGGAGGAGCTGTGCTGCAGCATTCCCACTCTGCCTCCTCCTGCTCCACACGCAGGCGTTGGACACGGCTGAGCAGCAAGTGCCCAGGTATTTCCTGGAGCATTATTAGGCAGGAAATCTGCCTCTCTGAGCAGTGCTGCTCATGTTGCAGACCTTTGCCCCCACGGTGTGAACGCTGCACGTTCCCCCTTTCCCCGGGCTCCAGCCCCGCGTGTGAGCTGGCTCGAGATGCTTATTCTGGCTTCTTTCAGACCACGACTCATTTGCAAGAGCCCAACTGTCATCACATTTATTTTTCTTCCTCCTGCTTCCCTTGGCCTGGCGGGCTGGGCAGGGCTGGTATTTGGGCCCCCAGGAGCCCAGATGTGCCACAGCATCAATATTTTCTCTTGGAACGGACGCGTGTTTGTGCCATCGCCAGCTCCTCGCAGTCCAGGTTGTTCAGGGGCTTGGGAGGGAAGAAAAGCACTGATGGAAGCAAAGGAGGGAAGAAATGCTTGGGTGCAGTGGTCAGGGGGAGATGACTTGGGTTTAACAGGGCTGACAACGATGCAGAAATGGAGTTGATGAAAACTGACTGCCCCGGCTTCACTGCTGATAAATCTCTGGGCTTTGCTGGGAACGGCTCGGGCAGCAAAGCCAGCACAGGCACGTTCCTTGAGCTGGACTGGAAAGGCACTGCTTCCACAGGCTCTGCAGGGATGGGGCTGACCCTGCCCAGCCTGGCTCCTTGCCGAGCTGGGAGCCCGTGACCACCCCACAGGCACTCAGGGCCCGAGGCAGAGGTGGCACCTTGGAGGGAGGAGAGAGAAGGTGGGAGGCTCAGGGGGGTTTGGAATTCAGGTGGCCCAGTAATTGCAAGCTTTAGAAGGAAGGTGATTTCCTGTGCCAGGATTGAAGGCAGAGAAGGCCCCTCCTGGAAAGCCCTCAGGGTCACAGCCACAGCTCCGCCTTGTCTGTGGGGCAGCAGCTTGGTCCAGCCATGGCAAGGCACAGCTGTGCTGCTCCCGTGCGGGCACAGGCTGGGTTGGGCTGGGTTGGGTTGGAAGGGACCTTAAAGATTACTTCATTCAAACCCCAGCATGCTCAGAGGCATTCAAGGTCTTCCCCGTTCCTCAGTTTCCCCTTTGGAAAGCAGGAGCAGCAATACCCACTGGTTTCCAGCAGATCCCACCGAGCCCTGGGTGATGTTCCTGTGTTTTTGTGGTTGGTGCAGTGTGGCATGTGCTGGCCCAAACTGCAGGAAAGCAGCTTTGCTGTAATTGTTAAACCTGAGCCCTGTGATCAAGAGCAGCTTTGCTAGAGCTGTGGAAGATGTGTGTCCTCTGGAGAAAGGAATTGCTGTCCGTGTAATACAGCCCTGCTGGGGCTGCAAGGGGAGCTCCCCTCATTCCCAGTGTGGTCCCAACACCACAGCTCACCCACGGGAACCCATTATACAAGATTTTAATCAACAATGTATTTTTTCTCTGCCATATCATTTTGCTGAAGTCTAATTTAACTTCTGGACCAAAGAAATGGCAGTGGGAAAAACAGAGCTTCCCCTTTGAGTGACTCATGCCTGATTCACCAAAAAAGGTACTGAAATCCAGTAATTTTCATCATGAAACTGCAGGGAGGGAAGTGGGAAGGACTTGGGGATGTAGCTCCTCAAACATTTTAACCCAAAACTTCATCTCACTTCCATGAGAATAAAATAAACTATTGACCATGGGATGGCTCCCCTTTATAAACAATTCAGAGCTGGGCTTTGACTATTCATTTGTTAGCTCTGCTCCCCACATTTCTCCCGCTTGAGTAGAAATGCACAGAGAGGATTTCTGTGCTGGTTTGCAGAATCTTCCCAAGGCACCTTCTGAAACCCTTCAAACAGGAGGCAGCACTGGATGGAAAATCCCTGCTCCAGGCTGCTCCCCCTGTGCCAGCCCAGGACTGGCTCGGTACAACCCATTCCTGGCCAAAGAGAAGAAAATCCCCCAGTGCCAGTGGCTTTGGATCCGGCTGCTCATCCAAACACCTCTTTCCATGGGCTGGAACACATCCCCAGCAGAATCTTTTTTTTTTGTGTGGCAAGAAAAAACATCAATTTTTAACTCATGCAAATGAGGAGCAAGATCCTTGTATAAAATAAACAGACAAGCCATTTTTCACCTGTGATTGTTTCTTTGCCATATTAATAAAAATATGGTGTGTATTATGGTTAATGAATATGTAAATGAGATATGATGAATAACTCATTTGGAGAGAAATGGGAAGATTCATTTACCTTCTGTAATTCCTGTGTGCCTCCCATCCTCTGCTGGATGCCTGTGAGGGTGGGAGGCCCTGGCACAGGGTGCCCAGAGGGGCTGGGGCTGCCCCTGGGTCTGGATGTGCCCAAAGGGTGGCAGGCGGGTGCCAGAGCCAGCCCTGTGTCAGCTCCTGGGCTGGCCCTGGTGGCCCCAGCCCAGGGACAGCAGGACAGGCCCATGGTCCCAGGGGGCAGAGGGAAGACTCAAGATTTCAGCTCCAAACCCCCACAAGGAGCCTGCTCCTCCCTCCCAGCCCACCCGCCCTCCTCGGGCCCCAGCCACAGCAGGGACAGGAGTGTCCCCTGCTACTCCAGCAGGGCTCCTGCCCAGCAGCCATCCAAGGGTCCAGTGCCATCACTGGAGATGAAGAACTGGAGGTCCTGAACAGCCCAGGGGGTTTTGAGCATCTGGTGGTTCATTCCATGCCCAGTTTGATGTCCCCGAAGAGATGAAAAGCCCAAAGACTTTGGGTATGGTCTGGAGCTCAATATGGGCAATATTCTTCCTGCCAATTTGTTGTTTTGTCAGGAATTTTGTGTCAGGGACCCAGTTTTGTCCAAGGGACCCCTTTCAGGAGCAGGAGCTGGAAGGACGTTGGGCACAGGGTGGGAAGCACAGAAGGTAAAAGCACAGAGGTGATGGGAACCTTCTCCTGGAGCACAAGTGAAGGTTCTTAGAGACACAGCAACACCAGCAGCTTGTGGGGACAGCCCTGCCCAGCCAGCCCCATCCATAGGGATGAGCTGCAGGAGAAGGAGCTGTCAGGAATCCCTGCTCCTGTGCCTCTGGAGAAGGGAGCGAGCGCTACAAGCACAGGAGGAAAACAGGTTTTTGTCCGTCCCCTTCCAAGGGAGATTCCCTTTGAGGGGCAAAGATTAATTATAATCAATGAGCAGAACTCTGAGCTGCAGCCTGGTTCAGCACAGTCACAGCTCCTCTCCACGAGTGCTTTCCTTGCCCAGAGTTTTAACTGGAGGCAGCAGGAGCAGGGGCTCCCCTGGGCCGTTCCTTGCACCCTGCAGGCTCACGGATCCACGCAGACATCCCCTCATTCCTGGGTGAGCCCAGACAGGCAGAGCTGCCTGTGCACTCCCCATCCAAATGGAAATTTGGCTGGGGACATGTCACTGGAAATTACAATTTTTGCAGGGAAAAAAAACCCCAAGAAAACTATGATCAATCATTTGTTCCAATTTTCATTAAAAGCAAGAATTTTCATTAAAGTAAATGTTGGTTACAGAAAAGCAGCTGTTTGTTTTGTTTTCTGTAACCAAAACCAGAAGGTTGCTCTTTAAAACGTTTTTGAAAAGCAGCTGCTTCGGTCAGCAAAGCAAAAACAAAAGGAAACTGTCGCAACGACTAAAATAAATGTTTTCCTCAGAACTTCCAAGAACATAAAGGGAAGACACGATTCGATTGTGGTGCCCTGGCTCTGCTGCAGATGCCGAGTGTTTGCAGCCCCTTCCTGCTCCGGGGGGGCTCAGCGGGATAGACAGCAGCTCTCCTGGAGCACACCCTGCCCGTGGCTCTCCTGGAGCACACCCTGCCCGTGGTTCTCCTGGAGCACACCCTGCCTGTGGCTCTCCTGGAGCACACCCTGCCCGTGGTTCTCCTGGAGCACACACTGCCTGTGGCTCTCCTGGAGCAAACCGTGCATGTGGTTCTTCAGAACCAAACCCTGCCCCTGGTTCTCCTGGACCAAACCCTGCCTGTGGCTCTCCTGGAGCACACCCTGCCCGTGGTTCTCCTGGAGCAAACTGTGCATGTGGCTCTCCAGGACCAAACCCTGCCCCTTGTTCTCCAGAACCAAACCCTGCCCGTGTTGCTCCAGGACCAAACCCTGCCCATGGTTCTCTTGGACCAAACCCTGCCCATGGTTCTCCTGGAGCACACCCTGCCTGTGGTTCTCCAGAACCAAACCCTGCCCGTGTTGCTCCAGGACCAAACCCTGCCCCTGGTTCTCCAGGAGCACACCCTGCCCATGGTTCTCCAGGAGCACACCCTGCCTGTGGCTCTCCAGGACCAAACCCTGCCCCTGGTTCTCCAGGACCAAACCCTGCCCCTGGTTCTCCAGGAGCACACCCTGCCCATGGTTCTCCAGGAGCACACCCTGCCCATGGTTCTCCTGGAGCACACCCTGCCCATGGTTCTCCTGGAGCACACCCTGCCCCTGGTTCTCCAGGAGCACACCCTGCCCATGGTTCTCCTGGAGCACACCCTGCCCATGGTTCTCCTGGAGCACACCCTGCCCCTGGTTCTCCAGGAGCACACCCTGCCCATGGTTCTCCAGGAGTGAGCCCACACCAGGACAGTGCCTGGACAGTGCAGGATTCCCTCTGGAGGTGCTTCCCAGCCCAGCTCGTTGCTGGGCCCAGCCAGCCAGCTCGTTCCCAGCCCAGCTGCTGCTGGGGCAGGAGGGAGCCGGCTCTGGGCACAGCCAGGGCAGATCCCTGGGGAAGGGGCTCTGCCCCCGGAACCCCCCTGGGGCAGGGTTCTCATCTCCCCCACCCGAGCACAGCTCTGTCTGCCCCGGCGCCTCCCCAAGGTTGGTCAGGTCACTCTGAGAGACTTTTGTCTGTGGCTTACCTGGAGCATTTCAGCCACTAAGAAAAGGAAAAGGAAAGGGGGTGGGAGAAAGGGAAAGGAAAAAACTGGAAAGGAAAGGGAAAAATTGAAGGAGAGGAGAGGAGAGGAGAAGAGAGGAGAGGAGAGGAGAGGAGAGGAGAGGAGAGGAGAGGAGAGGAGAGGAGAGGAGAGGAGAGGAGAGGAGAGGAGAGGAGAGGAGAGGAGAGGAGAGGAGAGGAGAGGAGAGGAGAGGAGAGGAGAGGAGAGGAGAGGAGAGGAGAGGAGAGGAGAGGAGAGGAGAGGAGAGGAGAGGAGAGGAGAGGAGAGGAGAGGAGAGGAGAGGAGAGGAGAGGAGAGGAGAGGAGAGGAGAGGAGAGGAGAGGAGAGGATCAAGATGTCTCTGTGGTTCTTAGGTTATTTATTGATTTTTCAATTTGGACAAACAAAGTGTCATTCAAAACCCAAACTCTTCCTCCTTAATGTGCCTTCCCTGAATCAAGTTCTACAGCACTCAATTAACACATAAATAATTAAAACATTTCCAATGAAATGTTCTGTCCATAAGAAGACCTCAATGTGTGAAGTGCAGGGCATGAATTCACACCCAGTTTTCTTAATGGACCTCGACCTTCGGCCTCGTGTCTGGCCCAATGAAGTGGGAATTAATCCACCGTATTTCATGGGCTGTCAACTCATCCCACCCCTATGGAGCACAGCCCCCTGAGGTCACCTGGATCCGTGGGGAGAGCAGCTGTGGATGGTGTCAGTTTTGGAAAGGTTTGGGGTTCACTGCGTGGGGTGCCCCAAGGCTCCAGCGGCACCAGGCTAAGCCTGGGACCACCTTCCTGCAGCCCGGGGCTTTTTGGGAGCTCAGCTTTGGGAGCTCAGCTTTGGGATCCCCTTGCAGGGGAAGGCTGCCATCAGCCTCCCAGTGCTTAGGCAGGAGCTTTCCTGATGCCCCAGCCAGGGATGCAGGCATGGGGTGCAGCCCCAGCCACACCCCGGAGGGCTGGGAGGGCAGCAGGGACCCCTCTGCTCCCCACCCCAGCTGGGCACTGGGCCCGTGGCCACCCCGGCAGCACAGCAGCTCCTGAGCCTCCAGCCCCTCATCCCCCCCTGCAGGACCCTGGGGCTGTGCTCCTCTCCAGGCAGCAGCTTCACCCAGCCTCGCTGCAGGGAGGTTGCAAAGGGAAAGATGCAAATTCTATTACCCATCCCTCAAGGTTTGCTCCGTTAAAAATCAGATTTGGGCTTGGAACATGTCTGTGCTCCTGCACTTTGAGATGAGCTTTAATTAAGAGGTAAAATTATTAAAGCTGCAAGTTATTATAGCCTGAGGACCCCGGCCCAGTGATATGAAGCAGATGGTCCCGGGGCAAGCAAAAGCCCTTTAATAAAGAAGCGTTTGCAATTCATGAGCATTAATTATGTCCACTTCTCTCATTTTAAAATGTTCTGCTTGTCAGCCCTGGTATTGTGTGCAGAGCAAGCATGATGAATTAGGCAAACCCCTTCTGGTTCAAGACATATTCTTTGTGTGGCGAAAATTAAAAGTATTATCTCCCAGAAGATGGAGTGATTCGAATATTTAAGCACTTGGGGATCCCCCACCCCTTCTCCCCACTGCCCAGCTCCCCTGGGCAGGTTTGGGAGGGCACTGCTGGGATCCAGCCATCCCAGTCAGCAGCAGGGGAAGCACCACTCCAGCCCTGGGCTGCTGACTGGGGGCTGCAGCAGCCAGAGGGATCCTGCTGTCCTGGGGGCTGCAGCTCTGGCTGAATTCTGGCTGAACGCCTGCACCTGGGTGCTGATCCCAGCTGGGCTGGGAGAGCTCAGTCTGTCTCGGTGGGAAGAGAGGGCTTGAGAGAGGTTTGGCCAGAGCAGCAGGAGGCTCATCGAGAGCGCTGCCCACCCCTGTGAAGCTCAAAGCCAAGGCAGAAGTGACTGGTGACCCTGGCACACCAGGAAATCCTGCAAATCCCTGGGAAGATGCCAGTCAGATTTATTCTTGTCATTTGCTTCCTCTCCTCATGTCTCTTTGCTCTGAGCACCTGAAGAATTCACCAAGACCACTTAAAATAACCAGTGGTTCCTCCCAACACCCTCAGCAAGGAGAAATTCCTTTTGCTGCTCTGATTCACAGCTAAAAGTCTCTCCTCGCATTTCCTAGGTACAAATCCAGGCTTTCCACGCAGGGGAGTCTCACACCATGCCTGATGTTCCAAGCTAACCCCGTGTGACCTGGAGTGAGGGTCACCTGCCCTGCCCATAATCCCTTCACCCTCTGCACACCTTGGCTGGTGACACCTTTTGCTTTCATTGAGATTTATTGGCTCTTCCATCTGCCCTGGATTAAACCCCACCGTGGCACTGCTGGAATTTCCCAGGCATCCGTCAGAGAAGTCCAGGACTGGATGAAATCTGTGCGAGCTCCCCACAGAGTCCCAGCAAGGGCTGAGCACCAGGCTCTGGCAAATCCTCTCTGCAAATGAACCAGTTCACCCCAAAAACCAGCACAGCCTGAGCTGCTCTGTGTTGAAGAGAATCCTCAGCCACAAAGCTGCTGCTGTAAAGTAAAAATGCTCCAGCCTGGGAATCCTGACGTGGAATAAGCAAAGGCGAACGCCCGGCGTTGGCTTTATTCATCCAGCCCCGGGGCGAAGAGGACGAGGATGCTCTGGGTGCTTGTTCAGCGCAGGGGTGGCTCGGTGTCTGAGTGCCCCAGAGCCTGGCTCGGCCTCCTGGCCGGCCCTGTGTCCGTCAGGGCTGCCGGGGCCAGCCGGGCGCGCAGCTCCAGCCGCGGCTCCCCGAGCGCAGCGCTCCAGCCCGGCTGCGCGGGGCCCTACCGCCCCCTCCTGCACAGCGCCGGGCTCGGCCTCGGCTCTGCTTCCCCCGCGCCCCGTGCGGCTTATTCGTGCTTCACCATCCCATTGGGCCGTCATTTATTTATAGGCGCGCTCATAAAATATGCAGCCCCTTCCGAAGGCTGTGTGCACGCAGCGCTTGCGGGCACCGAAAGCGCTGCCTCGAGCACTCCAGGACAGCCCCGAGGGGACGCTGCCAGGCTGCCGTGGCACTGGGGGACATCCTCCCCCGGAGCAGGACATTGCCAGGCAGCCGTGCAGTATTACCAGCAAATTTCACGCTCCTGTTCCCATCCCTGCCCTGCCCAGCCCAGCCCTGCAGGTCCCTCCGTGCCAGGGGAATGCAGCTGGTGCCACCAGCTGAGCTCAAGGCGCTCTGGACACTGCTGCCAGCGCATGAAGATGTTTCAGCACAATGACAGCTGTCCCAAGGGGGTCCCCAAGGTTTGCTCTGAGACCCCTCAGCAAGAGGAGCAGCTGACCCTGCTGCGGGTTAGTGAACCCCAAATGTTGGTGCTGGCTCAGGGGGATCCAGGCAGGGCCTCGGGACAGGGGAGGGAAGTATAAATAATTTCTTTCACAGGCATAGTGTAATTTGCATATGCAAATATCCCTGGGCTTCCCTTGAGCCTGCCCAACCTGCAAGGCCACCACGTGCGCTGCTTTCCCAGCCCGACAGGGCCAGAGGACCCTTAAATCCCCCTCACACCCCCAAAATCCCCACCCGACCTGTCCTGACCAAATAAACACCAGCACAGCTCAGCCCCGTTGATGCCAAAGGCAGCCTGGCCGTCCAGTGCTGGGTGGGGCACACCAAGGGCTGGGTGAGCCTTTGGGGACCCCCGTGAGGAGCTGTCACAGTGTCGGGGTGCTGGGAACACCCCGAGGGGAGCTGCCCACCTTTCAGGGCTCTCACAGCCCGGGGACATCGGGAAAGTCCCCCTGGGTCTGTCAGTGCCGGGCTCAGGAGCCTCCTGCCCCAGGAGCCTCCTGCCCCACCTGCTCCTGGGCCGAGCTGGGGTCAGGAGCAGCTGCAGCTCCCCCAGCACGGCCGGGGCTCTGGGGCAGGGCTGGGACGCCCCCGGGCTCAGGGGGGCTCTCATTAAGGGGGAATAAGAGAGAAGCGGCAGCAGAATTGGACACTGAGCACAAGGAAGGGGAGGTGGGAGGTAATTCATTATCCCAGCCTTGCTCAGCCTATTAAAGCCCCCCATCCCCTCGGAGCGGGGATCCTGCCCTGCACAGGGCAGATGGGATCTCCCAAGCCACCCCCAGGTGCTTCACGCTCAATCAGAGGCGAGGGGAGCAGGGACAGGGGTTAAAGACTGCGCCAAGGGCCAGGCCGGGGACGCAGCGGGGGCTCCTCTGCTCATCTATATCATAGACACTAATTTGGTTTAATTTACTTCAAAGGCTTTCCTGGGAGCTGTGGCGCACGCCGGCTTGGGATCTATTCCTCCCAAAAGAGGTTTGAAAGGGGGCAGGGGCCTTTCTCTTGAAAGCAGCCCAGGGACAGAGCTTTGAGGTTTGATTTCCCTTTCTTATTTTTTTTTTTTTTTACAAGGGCTGCCTCCAAAGGCAGATAAGAGGGAGCCCTGGGAAATGAAAGCTGAAAAAGTGGATATGAAAGGAAACATGACCAACAAAGACTGTAATGAAGCAGTTAAAGGACTTTAAAATAAAGCCTCTCCCCACCCAGTGCCTGCAGAGGAGCAATAAAACCATCCTGCAAAGTGCCAGCCAAAGATTCCCCCAGGAAAGCTCACCCCTGGGGAAAGCTAAATGTGTTGAATTATCCCCCAGGAAGCAAATAAACCAGGGACAACACGGAGCTTTTATCCTTTCATCAGCCTGGGGGAAGTGGCTTGTTAATGCTGGGAGCTTAGGGAGGCTGGAAAGGCAGGAACAGCCTCGGCGGTGGGGCGGGAGCAGAGGAGGGATCCCGGCGGGGAGCAGAGGATGGATCCCAGGGGGGAGCAGAGGAGGGATCCCAGGGGGGAGCAGAGGATGGATCCGGGGTGGGAGCAGAGGAGGGATCCCGGCGGGGAGCAGAGGAGGGATCCCGGCGGGGAGCAGAGGATGGATCCGGGGTGGGAGCAGAGGATGGATCCGGGGTGGGAGCAGAGGAGGGATCCCGGTGGGGAGCAGAGGAGGGATCCCGGGCGGGAGCAGAGGATGGATCCCAGGGGAGAGCAGAGGAGGGATCCCAGGGGGAGCAGAGTATGGATCCCGGGCGGGAGCAGAGGAGGAATCCCGGGCGGGAGCAGAGGATGGATCCCGGGACGGGAGCAGAGGAGGGATCCCGGCGGGGAGCAGAGGAGGGATCCCGGGCGGGAGCAGAGGATGGATCCCGGGCGGGAGCAGAGGAGGGATCCCGGTGGGGAGCAGAGGATGGATCCCGGGCGGGAGCAGCTCTCAGCTGGGGTCTCACCTGAGCGGGCAGAGGGAGCCCCTCGGCCCAGGCTTGGCTGCTGCTCCCGCGCTGGGCCGAGCCGTGTCCTGCCCCACATCCCGGGTCCCGTATCCCGCGTCCCCCGGGGCAGGGCTCGGCTCGGCCCCGCTCGGCCCGGCCCGGCTCGGCTCCCCCGCGCTCCCGGAGCGCTCCCGGTGCGCGGGCCGGGGCCGCCCCCGCCCGGCCGGAGCGGGGCTGGAGCCGCAGCTGTGCCCGGGCACCCACGGCTCCAATTCCCACCGTAATTTTTCAATTTACAAGGCAGTAAATGAAAGAGGGAGATGAGATGTTCTCAGCGCATTTTCCAGGAGTATTTACTGCTGAGAACGCCGCAAAAGCCATTTAAACAATTGCTTTTATGACACAACACACATTAAAGAAACTTCCCTAATATTTTTTCACCCCTCTGCCGGTTCGCGCCGCGCTGCTGCTGTTGTGTTCGGCTCGCTGCTTTATGGGCTGTTTGGATTTTAATTGGGCTGCAGCCCCAGGGAGCACTGAAATTCGGAGACTCGTTTAGCTCTGCGATGCTCGCAGCTGATCAGGCACAAAGGCTGCCTCCTGCCTCAGTGCCCGCTGTCCCTGGGAGCTGCTGGAGCCGTGCGGGGAGCGCCGCGCCCGGGGAGGGGATGGACCCCCAGCCTGGGGGGGTTCAGCGCCCCTGCTGCTGCCCGCAGCCCTGTGCAGAGGATTCCTGGGCGGGTCAGAGGGCGAGTGCAGTGGCCAGTGCATGCAGGGAGGGCAGACTGAGGGCAGGGATGTTTAGGAAAGGCTTTTTCCCTGGCAGGGGAGTGCTGGCGACTCTCCACACCCGGAGGTCTTGGTGAAGCAAAGCCCAGCCCAGCTGGAGCTGGTGGCAGGCGCACCCAAGCAGCAGGTGGCAATACAGACCTCTGGAGTATCTTGTGGGTTTGTTACAAACGTTAACTCTTTAACGCTTTCATTCCTTCCCAGCGGGCAGTAAGTGATGCCTTTGGAGGGAAGGCAGCTCTGCGTGCTGCTAAACACGGCCTGGGACCCATCTCCCACCCCCGAGCACAGGGACAGCAGCCCGGGCTGGGACACCTGGGGGTGCTCACCTGGAGAAGGAAAGGCTCTGGGGGAGCTCAGAGCCCTTGCAGGGCCTGAAGGGGCTCCAGGAGAGCTGGAGAAGGACCAGGGACAAGGGATGGAGGGACAGGACACAGGGAATGGCTCCCACTGCCAGAGGCAGGGATGGATGGGATATTGGGAATTGGGAATTGTTCCTTGAGAGGGTGGGCAGGCCCTGGCAGGGGGTGCCCAGAGCAGCTGGGGCTGCCCCTGGATCCCGGCCGTGTCCCCAGGCCAGGCCGTGTGTGATCCAGGCCTGGCCATGTGTGTCCCTAAGCCCGGCTCTGTCTGTCCCTAAGCCCGGCTCTGTCTGTCCCTAAGCCCGGCTCTGTCCCCAGGCCCAGCTCTGTCCCTAAGCCCGGCTCTGTCTGTCCCTAAGCCCGGCTCTGTCCCCAGGCCCAGCTCTGTCCCTAAGCCCAGCTCTGTCCCCAGGCCCGGCTCTGTCTGTCCCTAAGCCCGGCTCTGTCCCCAGGCCCAGCTCTGTCCCTAAGCCCGGCTCTGTCTGTCCCTAAGCCCGGCTCTGTCTGTCCCTAAGCCCGGCGGGGCTCGGCGGTCCCGCAGCCGCCGCTCCGCCCGCAGCCACCGGAGGGCGCCCGCGCTCCGAGCTCGGCCGGGACCGACGGGAACGGGCTGGGAAATAACGGGGGGATAACGGGGGGATAACGGGGGGGAATAAAGGGGGGATAACGGGGGGATAAGGTGGGGATAAGGGGGGGAATAAAGGGGGGATAACGGGGGAAATGGGCAAAGGAGGGGCCGCAGCACCCTGGTGCAGGGGTCACCCGGCAGCTCCCATCCCCACCGAGCTGTGCTGTGTGTTTGCAGCCCCGGTGGAGAGCCAGGGAAACAGGATGGGCTTTGAGGTCCCTTCCAACACAAATCACTCTGTGATTCCATGATTCCATGGGACGGCTGTGCAAGCAGGCTGGTGTAACAGAGTCCACCTCTAACCCCCCCAAAACCCCAAAAAGCAGAAGCACCTGAGTTATTCTGACTTTTATTTCATTGCTTCTTAGTCCACACAGTCGGTATAAAATCAGAAAAGCAAAGCAAAAATAAAACAAAAAAAGAAGAAAAAAAGTAGAACCCCAAAAAACCCCAAGATTAACCAAAAAAAGCAACAGGGTCTGGAGTCCTCAGAGGCAGCCCGGGGTCTGTGCTGTGCCTGTTCCATTCATGGCCAGACTCGTTGCTGACAGCAGAGGACTCACATCTCGCTCGGGTGCCAGAGCCCCATGGGCCCCAGCCAGAGCTGCTTCTGTTCCTCTGCACCACAGAGGGAAAAAGGAATCTTGGTTATAAATGCTTTATTAAAAATAATAGTAAGAGCAAATCTAAGTACAAAAGCAGTTATAGCTCATTTATATTACACAGAATTATTTCTCATTTCTTAGCTTGGTTGTTTACCTCAAGGTCGTTAACTGAATTTCCAGTGACTAAGGTTAAGTGGCGTAGCAGGGTAAGGAATGGTAAATAGATAGCACCATTTCATACATCTGGTATTGGATTTCAGGGACAGCCTGGGCTGGCTGCTTTCTCAGGGCACTTTAGCTCTCCACTTTAGCAAGGGCAGAGCACGTTCCAGGCTGGGAGCAGCAGTTCCCAGCGCTCGGCACAGCCCGGCCCCGGCAGCCGAGCGAGGGAGGACGGCCCGGGCTGGACTGCAGCTCGGCCTAAGTGATTTAAAAGCCCAAATTCCCAGCGGGTGTGGCGGCAAGGCAGTGGGACTTAGGCACATAAGTCATTTAGGCACTCGGGGCCATCAAAGCCTTTGCTCCGAAATCCTTCAAACCTTTTGGAAGCGTCTCCCGTCAGATCTGGACGTGCCCTTTGGATCACCGCGTGTGGCAGGAGCGGGGCCCGGCCCTCCGGCTGCAGAACCAGGCGTGGCTGATCCACGCCAGCCTAAAACCAGAGCTGGGGGTTCTGATGGGCTGGGACAGGGCAGGAGTTCAGCTCAAAGAGGATTTTGCATGAGAGAAAAATCACCGCGCTCTTGTTACACTGTTAGGAGTGAGAGCTCCTTAGGCACTTGCTTTAGGCTTTAAAACAGCACATGGTCAACAGAAGCAAACAAGACTATGTACATATATGTAAAAAGTGTTATAAATAGGTTTTTTAAACCATAGATACTATATACATCTTCAATTAACAAGGAACCCTTTGAGTGTTTCCTCTGGGGGTCGGTTGGGTCTGGCTTGGGTGGGAGGGTTTATTCCTTTTTTTTTTTTTTTTTTGGGTTTTTTTTTGGTTTTTTGGTTAATTTTCTTTTCCGTTTTCTCGTCTATTCTCCCCCGCCTCCGTCTGCTGTGAGGACGTCGCGGCTGCCCCCGTCACGCGGCCGCGTCCCGCGGCGTCACTCGCGCTTCCGCAGGATGACGTAGATGATGCCGCTGGCCAGGGCCAGGGGGAAGGCCAGCCACGCCAGGATGTAGGCGAAGCCGTAGGAGGTGTTTTCCGAGGCTTGGTGCCAGTCCGTGTGCCTCACTGTGAAGATGGCAGCGCCACTCATCACACACAGCCCTGCAGGGTAACACGGGGGACGTCAGTGGTGGCACGGGCCAGTCCCTGCTGGGACCCCGGAGTCACACAGCAGCCAGCAGCAGCAGGGAGCTGCCTTTGTCCTGCCCCCTTGGATCCTGTCCCCTGGGGGGTTGGGAGGGGATGCTGTGGGCTCTGGCCTGCCTGGAGGTGAGCAGGGATGGGATCCTGTCCCCTGGGGGGTTGGGAGGGGATGCTGTGGGCTCTGGCCTGCCTGGAGGTGAGGAGGGATGTCGCTGCCACGCTCAGCAAGCAAAGCCAGAGGCTCTGGAGCAGACAAAGCTGGAGCATCACCTGGGCTAACCCATCCCTCAGGCGGACCAGGGATGCTGTTCCAGACCAACCCCACTCCCCTGGTGCCCTGTGTATAACCCTGGCCTGAGCCACCTCCCTGCAGTGCTGCAAGCGGGCAGACACAGAGCTGGGCTTTCAGAGCAACGCTTCTGTATCACCTCTCTAGGTGATAAAAAACACAAACCCAACTGGGCCTCAGGATGCTCTGGCTGTGATTCCCCCATCCTTCACAGCTGCACCAGAAGCTCAACTGCAAACCCCATTCCCAGCAAATCTGTTCCTTGAAAACCCTGGTCCCCACAAACCCTGGTCCCCACAAACCCTGGTCCCCACAAACCCTGGTCCTCACAAACCCTGTTCCTTGAAACCCCAGCTCCCTGCAAACCCTTCTGTGCCCATGGCTCACCCCTCAGCCAGGGCCCGCGGGGGTCCCAGGGGTGCCCAGCCCTGGTGGGCATCGTTGAAGCATTGTTGCAAACCCTCCCCACCAGGGGTGGGCACCGCCCAGAGCTCGCACAAAGCCACCTCTATTCCTGCCCCAAACAAGCTCTTTGAGTCAATCCCAGTAGCTCCATTATCCAGTCGTGGGGCTGTTGTTGGAGCCGAGTTCCAAATCCCCTGCCCGGAGCTCAGGACCACCTACATTTCAGCACGGTGATATTTGAGCTGTAATTCCACTTGACACTGCTCCTTTTGTTCAGGGAAAGTGCACAAGTGGGAATTCACTTCATTAAGGCGCCGCTGGAGCAGTTTCCATTCTCCGAGCAGGGGAGCCAACTCCCACTGCCCGGCCCATGCACAGAGAGCACGGCCATTGTCTGGGGACAGGGACAGGCGTGTGGCCACCCCGTCACCTCCAGATACAGCAGCGATTGTTCGGCTGGCCGGAGGCGACGGCTGCGCCTGCACTTGTGGGGCACCTGCCCTGCTCTGGGCTGAGAACACGCTGGGCAGGGAGGCCCAGCTGCAAGCAATAATGCATCCACCACCCCTGCAGAGCCTGCCTTCGGGAGCTGCAGCCTTGCTCTGGCAGCTCCGGAGGGCAAACGCTTCCCCACGTTTGTTCCCAGGCTTTGTTCGTGCCGGAGCAGCCCCAGCCCTGCAGAGGAACCAGGCTGGGGCTGGGCGAGCTCCCGGGCAGCTCTCCAGGCCAGGGGTTTGCAAACAGCTGTGGGATGAGGGCAGGCACAGCCCTGGAGGCTGAGCTCACCCTCTGCAGCCCACAGGGCAGCAGCTCTGGGGTGAGAGGGGTGGGAGGGAGGAGATAAAAGTGATGATGAGAAGGATCTGGCAGGAGTTGGGTCAGACCCCGAGAGGCCCAAACCCACATCTCTGCCATGCTGAGCTACAAGGAGTCACCCACGGATATGCTGGACCCACCAAGGATGCAGGGGAGCCTCTGAGGGCCTTGTGATGCCCTTGATCCCATCAGGACAAATCCAGCCAGGCTTTGGGGGTGATGCCGAGCTGTGTGGAGGTGCTGGGGATGATCCTGCCTGGCTGCTGCACCACAGACCAAAGTGGCCTCACACTTCTCTTCCTGCCCTGCCCTCCCCTCGCTGGTGGCCCTGCAGTGGGTGCCAGCCCCTGCCCTCCTCCCCGGCTCTCAGGGCAGCACTGCCCAGCTCTGCCACCCGGCAGAGCCCGGTGCTCCTGCCCTGGCTCCCACAGCAGCAAGGAGGCCAGAACAGGCCCAGCTCCTGTGACCAAAGCTGTCCCCACCTCCAGGTGGGATCTCCTGGCAGTGCTGGCACAGCCATGTCCCGTTTCCTACCAACAACCCTGACACTGAGGGTCACAAAGATCAAAACTGACCTGAGCCTCCTCCTCCAGCCCTGGCCAGGGAGGACAGCAGGGATGGGCACCAGTGCCCACCTCTGCACGGTGCACCTGGATCCAGAGCTCTGCCTACAGCTCCCCCTGGCCACAGGGAACCTAGGTGGGATGAGGACACACGTTTTCTGTCCTTCACACTGGCTGGGCATGGCGTCAACCCACAGCCCAAAGAGACTGTAGGTGTGAGCCTGCATCCCCTGGGACACCCAGCACGGCACGGGCACGAGGGCTGCAGTCCCACGTTCTCCTCCTCTGACAATGAGGAGTCACCAGCAACCACTCGGGAGAGAGAAGCCTTCTGCTCCCAGGCCTATTGGAGATGCTCTCAGGCAGGTAATTGCATTATTAATGCCCATTTCCCCTCCTTGGCTCCATGGCTCTGAGGAGTTTCCACACCTCTCTGTTTCCAGAGATGGTGAACTGATCTGAACTCCACCGGCACTGTGGCCAAGCAGATCCACTCCTCATGGAATTCGTGCCAATAAAGCTTAGCTCTGGACTCCGCCAGGGTTTGGGAAAGCCAGTTGCTTAGAGGATGCCCAGAAAGTTTAAAGTCTGAACTCAGTGAGTGAGTTTTTCCACTGATGAAACAGCAGGACCTCGGGTGGCTTCTAGTGTAACATCTAAAGCTCTAGGAAAGAGCCAGTCTCCTTCACAGACACTCTGTCCTAATGCAGCCAGGACCTCGAAGCACCATTACATTTTTTAGCCTGAACTCTTGAAAATCTTCTCCACTGGTTTCATACGTGGAAACATAAACAGAGCTAGTGGCTTTAGAGCATCAGTTCTTGGGGAGCTGCAGCGCAGGACGTGAGCTGTGGCTCCTTTCCAGCACTGAGTTCTCAAAGAGTTAAAAATAGCAGCTGACAGTCTAAGTCAGAGCTCACCCCGCAGCTCCAGGGCTCTGTGCTCATGGGGAAAGCACCAGGCCTCCTCATGGCAAGTTTATAAATAATCACCGAGCCGTGTTTTGCCAAAACAGGATTGTCAGGACTTTCCCCACCCCGCCAGCAGCTGTGGAAGCCTCACCCAGCCTGGTGGAAGGTCCCAGAGCCAGCACAACCACCCTGGACACCCAACATCCCACTCGAGTCCCCGGGAACAGGCAGAGCTCTCCTTCCAGCATCCCTGTGATCTACTGCCCCAGCCCTGCCCCGGTGCTCTGGCACCCTGTCCCTCCAGAGCCTCCCTGGCTGGGGCAGAAGCCCTCTTGCCCCTTCCCTGTGCAAGGGCAGAAGAGCCTGGATGCACAACGGCCCAAGAGCTGGATCCCATCCCAGGATCCCATCCTCAATACCCCCGAATTATTAATCCCCATCCCCTTCCACTTCCCCTCCCCTCCCCTCCCCTCCCCTCCCCTCCCCTCCCCTCCCCTCCCAGGAGCTGTTCCTCCCTCCAGGCGCTCTCCCTGCCCTCAGCCTGGCCGTGCCACCCGCAGTCCCCGCTCACCCGCCAGGATCTGGAAGACTCCGGTGATGTAGAAGCGGCCGCCCTTGGTGAGCGTGAAGAGCTGGCAGAAGAACAGGAACAGCGAGAGCACGCTGAAGATGACGGAGAGGATCATCATGGCTTGGACAGACTGCAGCCATTCTGGGGACAGACAGACACACGGACACCTCAGCGTGGGCACCACGGAGCCCCTGCCGTGCCCATGGCCTTGCCAGCAGCCCACCCGGGCTCCCGCGGGGTTTGGGAGCAGCCGGGGCCGTGCCCAGCCTGCCCCGGCTGCTGAGACCCCAGCAGGGGCACGCTGCTCCGGGTGCCAGGTGGGTGCCAGGATCAGCTGCTGGAATACACCGGATCACGGGGCACTGCCTCGGGAGCGTTTGCCACAAAACAGAGCAGAGGGTTTTTGTCGCTGACCTGCAGAAAGCAGGCAGAGCCTCTCCCCCAGCTCCGTGCCAGGCCCTGGCTGCTCAGCTGGGCTGCAAACACCAAAGCCATGTGCAACAAGCTCTGGGACACCGCGCTGGCCGAGCTCCGAGGGCAAATAAACACACGGGAACGAAAACACCCTCTGCCCCTGTGGAGCTGAACCTTTTGGAAGTCCTCCCCAGCTGCCAAACGCAGCTGTGTCCCAGAGCAGACCAGTTAAACCAGCCCCTGTGAGTCACTGCTCAGCTATTTCCAGGCTTAGTGGGTGTGTAACTCCTCACGTAAAAATATAAATAAACAAGCAAAATGCAGCTCCATGCCGTGAGCTGCTGCAGCTTGACAGAAAGAGGCAGTGCTCACAGATACCTCTGCCTCCCCCTTTCCTCCTAAAGTTTCAAATCAAAATGCAGGACTCAGTACAGGTAAACTGAGGCACAAACCACCCAGTGAAAGGCAGAAAACTCCTGCTTGGGGCTGGATCCTCAGATGGGATTAGGCAGCACTGAAGCCTCAGACTCAGTCCCATGTTCCTGCCACACTTTTTCTCCCACCAGTTTCAGTCCCCTGCCTGCAGAATCGGCTCCCTGCAGCAAATGGCTGAAGTGGAGCAAAACCTCCAAACAAAGCTCAGCCCTTCAGCTCAGCCACCTCCCACCTCGGAGCAGCAAACGGGGCCACCGGGACTGCCCAGGGCAGCGTCTGCCCCACAGAAGTGACCACACGTCCCCCCCAAATCCCTGTGAGCCACGCTCGGGGAGGGCAGAGCGGGGTTTGGAGCGGAGGGTGAGGCACAGCCTTCAGCTGGGGTGGCAGTGGTGACCCACGGCACTGCCAGCAAACCCACGGCTGCAGGAGCATCCCGTGCCGCTCAGTCACGTCTCTGGGTCTGACTTTGGACCAGGATTTGTACCCCTGGTCTCTGCCTCTTGTCTCTCTCAGGGTGCCCTGGCAATGGAGCAGACGCAGCCCCTGCTCCCAAAGCTCTGGAAGCACCCGGAGCAGCCCCTGCTCCTCACAGCCAGCCTGGTCCTTCCCCTCCCTGTCACACTTCCTATTCCAGCTGCTCCCCAGCTGCTGCCCTTCCCTCTGCCAGTGCACCAGCAGCTGCCATTCCTTGGGAAGGAGCAGCTTTTGCTGCTTCCAGGAAATCCCAGGGTGGATTTCACTGCAGTGTGCACACAAAATGTCCAATGGATTTCCCCTATCTCAGGGGCAGGGAACCCCCCCTGCCTCAGCCCCACCTGCCCCTTCAGCTCTGGCTGTCCTCCACCAGTGGGAACGGGATGAGGCAGCTCCAGCACCACCAAAATCATCCTAAATCCTTGCTCAGATCAGACCAGAGAAGTGGTTGGAGGATGTGCAGCTGCTGAACTGCACCTCCCTCCATTCCTGAGCACAGACAGGGCTCCCATCCCAGCTCCGGGAAGCTGAGCTCTCCTCTCAGCCCTTCCCCGCTCCAGGCTCCAAAGCCAAGCCCTGCAGCTCCATCCAGGACCAGAAAGCCAAGTCTTTTGTGATGGCAAAGGCCACGGGATCCGGCCCGAGAGGAGCCTTTCTGCTGGGAGGTGGATGCTCCCACTGCTGGTTATTTTAGGAGAGCTGTCTAGACAGAAAGCTGAGCTGAGCTGAGCTGAGCTGCCCTTTAATTGCATCCGCCTCCCCTGCCTGGTTTTTGGTTCTGAATGCAAATGATTTACAGGGGCTTTGCAAAATCCCATTGTGATAAAGAGCCATGTCAGAGGCAGAGAAAGGCAGCGCTGAGGGGGGAGCCCACCGTGGCCGGAGGGTTTGGGCAGCCAGCCTGGAGCAGGGAAATCAGGAGATGATCCCACAGACCAGAGCTCTGAGCTCACATCCAGCCCTTTGCTGACTTCTGCTGGCCTCCTTTGTGAAAACAAAGGGCAGGATCCCAGCCCAGGACTGAGACCCACGAGCGAGTTCCAGAGCTCCATTAACTCCACGCCAGCTGCCCACAGACTCCAGCTGGATTGGGACAGCTAATTGCCTTTAATACATTTTAAATCACCCCTACAACTGCAGGTAGGGTTTCTACCTGCTCAGCCCCACGTGCCTTTAACCCCTTTGCTGTTGGTGCCGTGTCCAGCCCTCGGATCTCAAACACAGCAAGTTTCCCAGAGCTGCAGCTGGGCTGTCAGCACGGTTTACTGCCAGGCTGTTATTTGTGGTTTCCCCTGGGCACCGAGCTGGTTATCCCATTTTTCCCCCTGCATCTCTTCTGCTCTGTGTTTATATCTTTGTTCTTCAGGAGGAAGGAGAAGAGGAAGCAGCGTGGAAAGGACAGATAACACCCTGCACGCCGCTTCCGGAGGAGACCCGGCTGGAGTGGGTTTACAGCCCTGTCAGGCAGCCAGAGACAAAGCAAGAAGTTCTCACAAAACAAATTTGAATTTTCCTTTAAGTTCTGCAGGCCCTGATGTGCTCACAGCACTACTTGCAACAGCAGGGAGAAGACTTCAGCCCTGGGAAGATAAAGACCATGTTTCACTGCCCTAAAATCCAACACGAAAGAAAGAAACCCGGAGCAGAAATTGCAGCTGAATCTCCCAGAGAGACAGCAGTCAAGCCAGCCCCTGGCAGCAGAGCCCCAGCCCTGCTTGCAGGGAGGTTTTATGCCCTGACAGGACTGACAGGGCAGGGGAAAACGTGCCCTTGGCCAGGAGCAGAGGCCTTGAAGGAGAGGCATTGCCTCCCCAGGGTTTAATTCACACCCCCCACACCCTCTCTGGCCCCAGCCAAGGAGGAAATACAAAGTGCACACTGAAGACTCTTACTTGAGCACTCAGCTTATCCACTGCTGTAAGGACTCCCTAAATGAGTGCTGTGCTTTAAAACCCCTCCGTGCTGGGCTCTGCAGCTGATGGGAACACTTTGCACATGGAGCTTTCCCTTTGCCAAGTGTGTATTCTCTGTACATTCAAAAAGCAACCACTTCTGGGGAAGAAAACATCCATTTGGGAGGTAACTGTGGCACATAGCACAGCCAAAGCTGGAGGGAGGGAAATTCATGCCCCCAGCTGTAAAACCTGCTGCTTCCATGCTGCCAGTTAAATCTCAGCAGGGTCAGGAGCAGCACGGGTACAAAGGCACCAGCCCAGAAAAGCCAGGTTTTCTGAGCAGTTTTTCCAGAGCACACTCTCAGGTGTCAAGGCCTGACTGAGATCCTGAGCCCAGCTCACATCCTCCCCTCTGTAGTGGCCAGGTTGCAGCAAAAGGCTGGGACTTGGAGTGGTTTTAATACTCAAACACCCCCAGGAGGGTTGGAAAAGGGTGAACTGGAGATGCAGAAACACCAGCTCAGCTTCAGCACTCCGGGCTGCCCTTCAGACAGAGCCCCTGAGAACCCCCAGGGCCAGAAAAGCTCCGGTGCCTGTGGTGCTGCTCTGCACTGCCCCAGCCCTGCCCCACAGCCCAGGGCTGCAGGGACAGCTCCTGTCCTGCCGGGACAGCTCCTGTCCTGCAGGGACAGCTCTCCTGTCCTGCCGGGACAGCTCCTGTCCTGCTGGGACAGCTCTCCTGTCCTGCTGGGACAGCTCCTGTCCTGCTGGGGACACCTCTCCTGTCCTGCTGGGGACACCTCTCCTCTCCAGCTGGGGACACAGCCTCCCCCTCTGTCCAGCTGAGCCACTGTTCTGTCCCAGGACAATCCAGGGCCAGCCCAGCTCCAGTGCAGCTTTCTCCTGCTGTGGCCCAGCGTCCCTCTGGCACAGTCAGACATTCCCGGCTGCCCCTCTGCAATCCTCGCACCTCCATCCCCTGGGAACCACGCTGTGCTGGATCAGGGTGTTCCTGGAACTCCCCTGGCAAAGGGGGATTTCCAAAGAGCTCCCAAGGTGTTTGTGGGGATGAGCAGGAGGGAAGCCCTGGGGCTGCAGGGAGGCGGTGACTGAACACAGCGCTCCGAGTCCTGCTGCTCTCCTGCAGCTCCTTCAGATGGAGATGAACCCCTCAAACCTCTATCTTCTCCTCTCCTCCTCTTTTCCTCTCGGCTCTCCTCCCTTTCCTTCTCCTTGAAGCTCCATCCAAGAAGTCCATGAGGCCAGGACATGCAGAGCTCTCCAGAGCGGCCACGCTCCGACGTCCCACGGGAGCTCCCACCCCGCAGAGGCACTCCTGATGCAGCTGAGGCAGCAGAAAGCTGCTGGCACCACGAGAAACTCCTTCCAACAGCTCCACAAAGCCCAAGGCAGCTCCTTTCCCTCGTCGTGGTGGCTCTGACCTCCTGCTGGCCAGTGCTGAGGTGGCAGATCCACCGTTCCGTGCCCAGATCCTCCCAAGGACTCCCAGGGATGCCCAGTCCAGGCAGCAGGAGTGGGCAGCAGCGGTGCCTTGGCCCGCAGGCCTGGGCAAGGGTCACTCAGCCTGTGCCCACAGTGACATCTGAGGGGCTCATCAAGGCCAAAAAAATGCAGGTTGAAGGGTTTTCCAGCACCACACTCTGCAGGGGACTCCCCAGCCTTTCTTCTGGTCATCCTTTGCCCACATGTTGCCTTCTTCCTCCCATTCCTCCGTGGGCCAGAACACAAATATGGCAGGGAAGGCTGTCTGACCCCTCCTCTCACAGAATAAAATGGGGGCCAAAGACATCTGGAGCAGCTGAGAAAAAACCAGCACCAGCTCCCCACCTCTCCTCATCAGATGCTCTTTGTCAGAAGAACAAGCAGCAATAAGAAATTGGTTGGAAGCAGAGGAAATCTTTTTCCTATTGAAGGCAAGAAAGTTATGGGAGAAAGTGACCTGAAATATAAAATATTCTCCTGGAATAGGAGATTTTTAGATTTTAGGAGTAAATTCTTTACCCAGAGGGAGGTGAGGCCCTGGCACAGGTGCCCAGAGCAGCTGGGGCTGCCCCTGGATCCCTGGAATGTCCAAGGCCAGGCTGGACAGGGCTGGGAGCAGCTGGGACAGTGGGAGGTGTCCCTGCCATGGCAGGGGTGGCACTGGATGAGCTTTAATGTCCCTCCCAACCCAAACCACGTGGGACCCTATGAATCAGGTGATTTCAGAACAGCAAGGGACGAGTTACAGTCCCCCGGGCTGGCAGAGAGGGTTCAGCCCTGCCCGAGTTAAGCCGGTGTCACCCGTTATTAACAACGTTAATAAAATCTGCTCTGGGCAACCACCTGGGCTTTGCTTGTGGCCACCACATCAGCAAAGCAGCACGGGCATCACAGGGCCCCCAGCACTCAGTGATGGGCACTTCCCAAGGTTTAGGGGTTCCTTTTCTCTTTAACACAGCCCCAAACCACCAGCCTGCCTGTGGACAAGGCAGCCACGGGAGAAGCTGTGAGAAGACAACAGGAGAAACGTCTCCTGCCACTGCAGAAGGATGTGGGGATCCCCAGGGACGGCCCCGTGGCCTCCCCACTTCCAGCACTCCCTCCACAACCAGAGTAGAACGCAGCAGCAAAGAAGCCTTCTTCCCTGCAAAAAACATTCAGCTGAGGGAAGAAAAGGCCGTTTTTGGGGCAAAAAGCATCGCAGTCTGTGGATCTGGGCTGGAACGTCCTGGGGAGCAGCGCTGGGCCCGGCCGCGGCCGCTCAGCCCGGCTGGCACGCGGCCCTGCCGACCCACAGGCCCGCAGCAGAGCCGAATTCCTGAGATAAGTCTTTTCCAGGAATGTCTGACAGCGCAAACTGAGCAAAGATTCCAGCATTTTTTCCATAGTTCTCGGCCTCTTGAAGAAAAAAAAAGCATTATCTAACAGCAAATGCAAAAATCAAAGCGACAAGCGGGCGGTTGTACACGGAGAGGGAGTGGGAATGTGCGCGGGGCTCCTCTGGGATGGCTCACACAGCCAGGGGAGCGCCGAGCCCTGCCGAGGGGACCTGGCGAGGTGGGAGCTCAGCCCCCAGCGAGGCCAGCCCAGCCCGTGCCCAGGGGCTGCTGAAGTCCCGAATGCAGCGCTGTGCCCGGCCCTGGCGCTGCCTCGCTGCCTGCTCCGTCCCCACATCCCCAGGGGATGCTCTGCAGGGTGAGCAGCACAGCCCAAGCCTGCCCCAGGGTGAAACCAAAGCAAGCCCTGCTGGCACCTGGATTTCAGAGTTCTGCTTCTCGGTGGGAATCCACACCAAGGCCACTAATGAACGGGTCCCTGTGTGACAGGACGGGGAGGCTCAGCTGAGACCAAGGGGGCACCACAGCGTCACCCCCGCCAAAATCCCCATCCATGATGAGCACAGGTGACCCAGCACCATCTAATTCCCAAATTCCACTCACTGAGTCCCACCGCCTTCTGAAAAGAGAAGAAGAAAGAACCACACCCCAGAGGCCACTGTGATGGCCAGAGCAAAAACTGCCCCCATGTAAAGACTGAGAGTTCTGCCAAAATTCCCAAGGAGGATTCCTTGCTGTTTCCCCAGAGCACCTTGGCACTCCAGGATTAACCATTCAGTGCCATCCTGGGCACAGGGAAATGAATTTTTATGGCTCTCTGGAGCCCACTGCTCACAGCCTCTGTTCTGAGAGCTGTGACCAAGGACGGTTTGTGGCATTTGTATGGGATCGTTCCTAATTTTGAAAATAAGCATATTCCTGGGAAAGGGTGTGAGGATGAGGCAGGAGACAAGCGTGAGTCTCGGAGGTGGCTCTGCCACAGTGTCCTTGCCCTGTGACCTCACTGCTTCTCCAAAGAGTGGCCAACAGCAGCCCCTGCAGCAGTGACAGGGGAGAGAAGACCCGCTGGAAAGGAGACCAAGTGGCATTTTTGTTATTTTTACAAACAGACCTGAATAGTCCTACATAAGCCCGGGAAATATCCTTTGATTTTATGTTCCTACAGCAGCAGTGGGCTCTGGACCCTGCATCCAGGGTCCCACAAGATGAAGGCACTGCTCCCACCCCCTGGCTGCAGGGTGAATGGGGCACAAACCTTTGTGCAAGCAAAACCCCCTTGTCCTGATGCCAGAGCAGAGCCCTTGGGTAAGTGAGAGCTGTCAGAGAGCTGCTGAGCCGTGAGCACAGTGGACTTTTACTCACAAAGCCCCTCACTGGGGCACTTTGTCCTGGAATCCCAGAATGGTTTGGGTTGGAAGGGACCTTACAGACGCTCTCGTTCCACCCCGCCGGCCATGGGCACCTTCCACTGCATCAGGGCTCTCAACCCAACTCAGCTGCTCAGCTGCATTTTCTACAGGCTCATCGTGGCTATCGTCCCCTGATGATGATGAATCAGCACTGGAAAGGCTCCAGAGGCTCTGGGAGCGGGCAGGGGCCACTCCCAGCCCGCGGCAGGACCGTGGGGTGTGCGGAAACCACCCGAGCACCGTTTGGACATGCTCCTCTCAGCACTGACGGCCCCGACAGAGCGTGCTGTAAACATCCAGAAAGAGCAGCTCAGGCTTGAAAAGCCAAAGATTTGGGGAGGCTTTAGCGCGCTGGGCTCTGGGACTGCTGGGGGCAGGCGCTGCCTTTCATGACAAGCAGGGGCTCAGCAGTTTCGCAGCTCGCATGACTGGCCCTGAAGCGGGGCTGCCGACGCTGCAAGAGCCAGCCCGGCCAGCTGCTGATGCGGGACCCGGCTCCAAGGGCTCCGCGCCCGGGATGCGATCCAGCCGCTCCCGGCTGGCCCGGACACCGCCAGGCGTCAGCAGAGACCCGCGCTGGGCCGGGAGCGCCGCTGCCAGCGAAAGCGGAGCCCGGGACAGCGGGGACAGCGTGGGGACAGAGCAGCGGCATCGCCTCCCCACGGGGGTAACGCGAGCGGTTCCCCCCATCAGGGGGTTCTGATGGGAGTCTCCAAAAACCCTGTCACAGCCTCCCGTCACTGAGGGACGCTCCGGGAGTACTGAATGCTCCCCGTGTGACTGTGCCCCCTCCCCAGGGCCACATGGCATCGGTGTGCTCCTGCCCAGGCTCCCGTGTGCCCAGGTCCCAGTGACGGCGCTGGGATTCATGGCTGCTGTCACTGGGGCTCGCACTGGGACAATCTGTTCTCCCGGGAAAGCAAAAACCAGGCAAACAAAACAAATGCTGGCCCCAGCACCACTGGCATTAGCTCTATCTTCCAGGGAAACCGAGGCACGGGCTCGCCCGACTATCTGACACGGATTTTGTGTTCCTGGTGCCACTGGTCACCCTGGGAACTGCGTGTGATGGTGTCTCAGCACACTGTCCTCCCCTGCTGACCTCAGCAAACAGTTCAGGGGTGATGTCACCCAGTGTGACACCAGCCTTCACCCAGCTGGGTCCCGCGGTGGCCGTGCAGCCCCGGCTGTGCAGGTGCACAGGCTGAAGGGCCCAGGCAGAGCTCAGCCCCCACAGCAAACCCCAGGGCCAGGGCTGTGCCCAAACCTCAGCCTGTGCCACCACAAAGCCAGGACAGATTGCCAGCTAGGGGACAGGTGTCCTCTGGAGACGGGTGTCCTCCGGGCCCCGTGTGCATCCTTCAAACCCCTCACAAGCAGAGCAAGAGGGAGCTGTGCCAAAAAGAGCCCCACAGCCTCCAGCAGGGTGACAGGGCCCAGCAGCCCTGCCCCAAGGAACACCTCGTGTGTGTGCGTTCAAGAAAAAAATGTCCTAATAACAGGAGACCCCCAAAAGAGTTCGAGCCGTGCTTAGCTGCACTGCCAGTGCAGCTGAGCCTGTCACCCTGCCCTGGTGCTGCCAGGAGCTGCCCCTCAGCCCGAGGGCAGCCGGGCAGAGCCGTGGGCAGCAGGTCCAGTCCTCGTCCTAAGCCCCTCTTGAATCCATAGGTGCTGGGGGGAGAACGAAAGTGGCAGGCGGGAGCAGCCCTGATCCCGGGGGCACAGTCCCATCCCGGGGGCACAGCCCCATCCCGGGGACACAGCCCCATCCCGGGGACACAGCCCTGATCCCGGGGGCACAGCCCTGATCCCGGGGGCACAGCCCTGATCCCGGGGGCACAGCCCTGATCCCGGGGCACAGCCCCGATCCATGGGGGCACAGCCCCATCCTGGGGGCACAGCCCTGATCCATGGGTGCACAGCCCCGATCCCGAGGGCACAGCCCCGATCCCGGGGATACAGCCCCGATCCATGGGGACACAGCCCCGATCCATGGGGGCACAGCCCTGATCCCGAGGGCACAGCCCCATCCTGGGGGCACAGCCCCATCCCGGGGGCACAGCCCTGATCCCGGGGGCACAGCCCTGATCCATGGGGACACATCCCCGATCCCGAGGGCACAGCCCCGATCCATGGGGACACAGCCCCGATCCATGGGGGCTCAGCCCTGATCCCGGGGGCACAGCCCCATCCTGGGGACACAGCCCCATCCCGGGGGCACAGCCCGATCCCGGGGGCACAGCCCCATCCCGGGGGCACAGCCCCATCCTGGGGGCACAGCCCCGATCCATGGGGACACAGCCCCATCCCGGGGGCACAGCCCGATCCCGGGGGCACAGCCCCGATCCATGGGGGCACAGCCCCATCCCGGGGGCACAGCCCCATCCCGGGGGCACTCACCGTTGGAGGAGGATGCCAGGCAGTGGAAGGCGGGTCCGCTGGTGCAGTTCTGCCACAGGTCTGCCGCGTGCTCGCCGTTCACCAGCCATTGCTGCGGGACAGACACAGCCCGTGAGCAGGGCCCGGGGAGGAGCAGCCGGCCCCGGCCGTGTCCCCCCAGCGCCACCGCGTCCCCCCCGGGCTTCGGCACCGAGCAGCCGCAGCCCCGCACGTGCCTGCCCGGCCAGGCGCTCCCCGGGACGCGCTTTTCCGTAGAGAGGGGTTTGGAAAGTCAGTCCCGGAATTTGCTTTTAACTGCTTTGGCCCCGGCGGCGCAGGAACAGAAGCTCTTTATGCTCTTTAAACACGGAGCGAGTCCCGCGGGGCCGCGCTTCCCTCCCCGGGCCGGCCTCGCCCGCTGCCTGGCCGGGATATTTGAATGCTTCCACGTGATTCCTAACGGCTCGGAAGATTTTTGTAACGTTTTCCGTGACTGTTACCACAAAAAAAAAAAAAAAAAAAAAAAAAAAAAAAAAAAAAAAAAAAAAAAAAAAAAAAGAAGAAAAAAAACGGGAAAGAAGCCCCTGGTGAAGCAAGCTTGGAAGTCACCAGCTCCACAGAACAGCTGCCTTACAGCCAACTCCAGCCTCTCCCCGAGCAGCTGACGTGTTCACTGGGCTGCAGCCCCGGGACAGTGCTGGGAAGCCTCTGTGCTGCATCCAGCCCTCGGCCCTGCCGCTGCTCACGCAGATTCAGCCTTGGGAGCTGCGTTAGGAAAAAGAGGCTGTGCCTTATTGCCAGCCCCAAAGGAGGAGAGCCGGGGAGCAGAGCTGCTGTGCCGAGCAGTCAGTGCCCAGCCAGCCCCGTTCAGGGGCTCCGCTCGGCTGTCCTGGTCCTGGGCCTGAAGCTCGATAGCAGGTGGAGCTCCCTTATGAAAGGGGAGAGCAGCATCACCCCAAAGGAGGGGATTTTGGGTGCTCCGAGGCTGCTCCTCAATGTGAACCAGCCTGGGGAGGATGAGGAGATGGTTTCCAACAGCCCTTGTGTCTCTGTACCAACGTGGATGCCCTGAGCACCCACAAACACAGCCAAGCATCCCACCAGCTTCCCCTGGCAGCACCAACTCCCAAATTCTCAAATCCCACCGTTACTGAGACCAGCAACCAGCCCGTAAAGGCTTCCTGCCGACAGCCAGGCTGTAAAACCAGCCAGAAACAAAAATAACCCCTCCTGCTCTTGCCACGCCATGCCCGTGCCCCGTGGAAGCCCGGAGCAGGAAAATCCGTACTCACACTAACGATGGTGGAGACGAAGAGCAGCACCAGCACGGTGACGTGGAGCACGATGATCCCCAGCAGCAGGAGCAGCATCTTGGCGGTGGTGGAGGGCAGAGCTGCAGCGGGACGGGGATGATGCTGAGTGCGTGTGTCTGTCTGTCCGTGCGTCTGCCCGGGGGCAGCAGGAACGCTCCGCTCTGCCCCGCCCGGCGCGGGGGATGCTGCTGGGGCAGTGCCCGGCGCTCGGGTTCTCTCCGCGGGCCCCGCCGACGGAGAGGCTCCCCGATATCCCCCGGGGGTCCCCGATATCCCCCGGGGGTCCCCTGAGACCTTCCCCCGAGCCTGCTCTCCCTCTCCCACCGTGGGGGCTCCTCCCAGTCCCCTCCCCTGGACCTTCAAAGGGGGGCGGTCCCCAAGGGGCTTCCCCAGCCCCTCTCCCGAGAGGGGTCCGGTCCCCTCTCCCAAGGGAATGCGCTCCCCGCCCCCGCCCGGCGGAGGGCTCGGGCTCGGCGCATCGCACCCGAGGGGCGCCCCTGCCCCACTCCGCGGGGAAAGGGGAGTAGGGGTGCCTTGCCCACGCACCCATGGGAGCAGTGTGGGTGATTCTGTCGGTCCCCACCCCAGGGGGAATTTTACCGGGCTCATCTGCCCTGGCGACCCCCGGAGAGAGGGCAGGGGGCGGGAAGCAGGGGGCGTCAGCCCCTGCCCCTTCCAGCCCACCGGGCTGCCTCGGCCCCTCTTCTCCGAGGGTGCCTCAGCCCATCTCCCCTCGGCTCCCCCGGCAGAGGCTCTCCTGGACCCTCTCCCGAGCTGGGGGGGGGGGGCTGTCCCCAGCCCATCTCCCCCTCGGTGAAGAGGGGAGGGGGCTCCCTGACCCCTCTCCTTGGAGAACCCCCCGAGCGGGGGTGCTGCTCCCCTCCCTCCCGGCTGCGGCCCCCGGCGGGTCTCTCCAGCCCGTGTCCCCGGCGGGGACGGGCGCTCCGTACTCACATCGCGGCGGAGCGGAGCGCGCTGGCGGCGGCGGAGCGGAGCGGAGCGGGCGGCGGCGCTGTCAAGTTTCCCCTTTAACCGGGGCCACCGCCCCGTTTGCGTCTGCGGCACGGGGAGGGCTCAGCCGCCGCCCGCCGCCCTCCTATAAACGGGGCAGCGCCCGGCCCGGCCCGGCGCCGCCGCCTCCTCCCGGGCGCCGCTCACGGAGCCGTCGCCTTCCCCGGCCACGGCTCCCGAGCCGCTCCCGCCCGACAGCGAGGAGATTTGAGGGGGGACTAGAGACGAGCAGCCGGTTCTCCTGAGCCCCCGCTGCCCAGGCAGCCGTGGAGGAAGGCGGGGGAGAGGTGGCCGCGCCCCGCTCTCCGAGCAGCCCCCCCGGGGGTGGGGGTGTCCCGCAGCCTGGGCGCGGCAGCCCCGGGCCGTGTGAGCAGGACCGGCCCGTGCCCGGGAGGACGGAGCTCCGCACATCGGGGCTCCTCTCGGCCCGGCCCGGGGGTTTGTGCAGCCCCGGACGGGATCCGTGGCACAGGATTTGGGGAATGAGCATCTGGCTGAGCTGAAGGGATTCCTGCACTTGGAGCTGACCGGTTTTTTGCACTTGAGAGCCAAATTAGGAAGAACTGAGCAACTTTTCACTAAACTTTTCACTAAACAAATTAGGTAGAACTGAGCAACTTTTCACTAACTTTCCACAGCTCTGGAGGACACTCAGAGTTAGGGCTGTTCTGCCTGGAGAAGGCTCTGGGGAGAGCTCAGAGCCCTTCCAGTACCTAAAGGGGCTCCAGGAGAGCTGGAGTGGGACTGGGGACAAGGGCTGGAGGAACAGGAGCCAGGGAATGGCTCCCAGTGCCAGAGGGCAGGGTTAGGTGGGATACTGAGGAGAAATTGTCCCCTGGCAGGGTGGGCAGGCCCTGGCACAGGGTGCCCAGAGCAGCTGGGGCTGCCCCTGGATCCCTGGCAGTGCCCAAGGCCAGGCTGGACACTGGGGCTTGGAGCACTGGGGCAGTGGGAGGTGTCCCTGCCATGGCAGGGGTGGCCCTGGGTGGGATTTAAGGTCCCTCCCAACCCGACCCATTCTGGGATTCTGTGACTCAGGTGCTCGGGAAGGAAGGGGTGGCTGCCCTGCCGCCCTCGCTCATTCCTCGAGCTCAGCCAATCTGTTCAAACAACCCCCCCACACACAGAGTGCACCTCCAGCTCCCAAATAATCCCACCAGGAGACTTGCACTCTCCTGAGCATTAACACCAGTCCCCACCGCTTCCCCTCTCCCCACCAGCTCCAGACTCGTCCCGCATTGTTGCACAAACGAGGGAATTCGGCATCCAGCCACCGGGACTGTAAATCTTGGGAGAAGGGAGCTAGGGAAGCGTGCTTGGCTCCTGTCTCCTGGCAAGCAGAGGCGTGTTCCTGCAGCACGGGCTCCTCACACTCACGGAAGGGGTCCCGGCACAGGCAGCAGCCAGCGAGTGGGAGTGCAGCTCCGAGCACCCGGGCGGGTCGGGGGAGAGAGGCAGTGGCTGAAACGAGATTCCAAAGGATGCAATTTCCCTTCCCCTCCATAAAAATCCCGCCAATTCCTCTGCTGCTACCGTCGCTGCGCACCCTGTGACGCCTGTCAGTGCCATCCCGAGGGCTGGGACATCTGCGCCACCATCAGAACATTCCTGGCTAACGAGGCTGATGGGGGCTGTCCTGCCCCTCTGGGCCGGCTGCCTGAAGGAGCCCCCGCGCTCCGGGCTGAGCGAGAAGGGTCTTGGAAAGGTCTTGTCCCCAGGGCTGCCATCCAGGCTCTGGCAGAGACCATTCTCTGACCTGGGTTTGCGGCTCTGAGATCTCGGCTGCTGTTTCTGGACAGAAGATGCAGCCTGTTCCCTGGAGCAGGGCGGGATGCACGGCGGGGGAAGGCACTGGGAGGCTGGGGGTCACAGACAGCTCCTCAGCGAGCGTGGGACAGCAAACCCGCCCCAGCTCCGCTTCTGAAAAAGGTGCCAAAAGCAGCTTTTTGAGCGTGGGGAGAAACATCTGAAAGTCAAACCAGGGAAAAGAGCAGTCTGTGGGTAACAAAGCCGGTTTTGGCTGAGAGCCGTGGGTTGGAAACGGTGGAGAAAGCCCAGAGAGAAGAGCACATCACTCCCCTGCTCCTTGGACACTTCTTTTGGGAAGGTGCACTGTTCAAAGCGAGCTGGGCTTTGGACAAAGAGCTGCTGCTGTGAGTGCTGTGACAGAGCTCTGGGGCTGGGGCAAGGCTCCTCTCCACGCCTTCGTCAGCCGGAGGTGCTGGAGGGAGCCTGTCCAGGGAGGAGAGCAGGCGAGGGAGTGAGGATGGTCACAGCAGAGCCCTGGGGCAGTGAGGATGGTCACAGCAGAGCCTCGGGGCAGTGAGGATGGTCACAGCAGAGCCCTGGGACAGTGAGGATGGTCACAGAGCCTCGGGGCAGTGAGGATGGTCACAGCAGAGCCCTGGGGCAGTGAGGATGGTCACAGAGGCCTGGGACAGTGAGGATGGTCACAGCAGAGCCCTGGGACAGTGAGGATGGTCACAGAGCCCTGGGACAGTGAGGATGGTCACAGCAGAGCCTCGGGGCAGTGAGGATGGTCACAGCAGAGCCCTGGGACAGTGAGGATGGTCACAGAGCCCTGGGGCAGTGAGGATGGTCACAGAGCCCTGGGGCAGTGAGGATGGTCACAGAGCCTCGGGGCAGTGAGGATGGTCACAGCAGAGCCCTGGGGCAGTGAGGATGGTCACAGCAGAGCCCTGGGGCAGTGAGGATGGTCACAGAGCCTCGGGGCAGTGAGGATGGTCACAGAGCCTCGGGGCAGTGAGGATGGTCACAGCAGAGCCCTGGGGCAGTGAGGATGGTCACAGCAGAGCCTCGGGGCAGTGAGGATGGTCACAGAGCCTCGGGGCAGTGAGGATGGTCACAGAGCCTCGGGGCAGTGAGGATGGTCACAGCAGAGCCCTGGGGCAGTGAGGATGGTCACAGAGCCCTGGCACAGTGAGGATGGTCACAGCAGAGCCCTCGGGGCTTTGCTGGAGGAACAAGGTCCCACCCAAGGCTTGCATCGCTACCCCCACCGAAATCAGAGCAGGCGCCACAATAAATTGGAAAAATGTTTTGTGTACAGACAGGATTCACCACTGGCCATGCTGGGAATACTGGAAGATGGACGAATTGCATAAACTCTGGGTTAAAAATGTGGATTTCTCACTTTGAATCTATTCCATGGGACTACTTTCAATGTGATGCTTCAGCTTGAAATTCTAGAATAAATGATGAGAATCCAGGAGGGAAAGCGGGGTTTCTATCACTTTATGGGGCTCAGATGCTGATCTGACCAGCAGGGATGGACTGAAAGGGATCTAATGCTCATTTAGCTGTGGCATCAACTGGACTAGCACATCAGGGCTCTGCTCATCCCTTTCCTCGGGCCAGGTGAACGAAACCCCTCTTAAGACAAATTGTTTCCAACTACACAAAAAGGAAACATTTCCTCTGTATGTCTTTGTGAGGATGAACTTGTTTAACCCCACATTTTGCTCTCTCATCACAATTTTAGGGACTTGCTTCCTGTTCCCTGCTCTGGTGATCAAGACCATTCCCGAGGAGGGTTTGAAATGCAAAGGGCAGGGGCCGAAATCTGCGCTGCCTTCAGCAAACCCCTCCTGCCGTGTTCGCTGCGGGCTGGGGGAGGAACGAGGCGGGGAAAATCCTGTTTTCAAATGACTGTGCCACCAGGAAAAGGAGGAGAGCAAGATATGATTTGGCTGCACTTTGTGCAAGACCTATAGTGCTCCCTCAAAGAACACACATGCAGATGTATATCTATACATATCTATATACATATGTAAATGTATAAATACATTTACACCGGTGGAATGGGTATTGGAAAAAAATATTTCAACCAGAAAAAAACATAAAGGGAGACTTTATATTCAGCAGACTTTAATAACAAAAGGTCTAATGTATCTTGGAGGCATTGACTTATTTTTCCTGATTTGTTTTCTACCAATCCAAGAAGAATTTATAAAATACTTTAGTCCTGTCTGCATTCATGCCCCCAAACCAACTTCATCCAACTTTTTGCTTTCCACTCCAAGCCAGTGAAGCACTGATAGAGCCAGGCTGAAATCACTGGAGAAAATCCCACTGACTTCAAGGAAACCAACATTTACCCACTGACTCCAAAACCCTCAAAAAATCAGCTGAGCTCCCCAGTGGGACTGGGAACACCCTCAGAAACTTTCTGAGCTGCTGGTTGTGCTCCTCTCCTGCCAGCACAGAACAGACCCTACAGAGGACACAGGTCTAAACCAGCTTCGAGGCACCCTTTTGCCCAAACGGCAGAGTTTGACACTTTGGCTCCAGGTGCCAGGTGTGGCTCCTTTTCCTGCCCCCAGAGCGGCCACTGCTGCCCTGAGGGCGCGGATGCTCCGTGGGGTCCCTGCGGGTCCCTGCTGGGGGACACCGCGGATGAGCTCCAAGAGCAGCTTGAACACGAGCATGTGAAACAAATCTGTTGGGGGCTATTAAAGCCAAGGACAGCCCTGCCGGCTCAGGAAGTCCTTGGGCTACTGATTGCTGGAAGCTGGGAAAGTGGACTGGGAGAATCTCACAGAGCTCTTGCTGCCTTCTGGTGCTTTTATCTCAGCATCTCCTGTTGGCTCTGGCAGAGGCTGCACCAGAGGCTGCACTTTGGTCTGAGCCAGCACAAGCATTTCTGTCATCCTACACTGCCCAAATTTTCCTTTTGCATTTTGCCAAAGTTTTCTCTTTTTTTTTTTTTTTTTTTTTTTTTTCCATGATAGCAATGAGTTTGGCGTTGGTTTTTTTCCTGACTGCTGATGCTGTTTGGGGAATTCTCTCTCCCTTGAGCACAGTTATCTGCACTAGTTATGCAATACATTGTTAACATGGGTTTTGGCAAGCTTTGATTTCACCCAAATTCATATCAGACCTTTCCGGGACATTAAATGATTTTTGTTTTCTTAAACAACAAAACCTCCTTTCTGAGAAGTTTCTTACCTAGCCCTGCCTGGAGTGTTCACCTGGATCCTGGACTGACACAAAGCAACAGTGTCCTGGCTTTATTAATTTATTATCTCTCCTCCAGTCAGTAAACAATTAATTCACACACCCAGCTCTGCAGCAGTGATGCAAATGGAATGATGCAGGAGGGTGGGAATATGGTTGTAAGATGCAAAGGAATTTCCACAGAGGAATTTCTCAGCAACTTGGCTGATAGAGGCAGCAATAAACCAGCACTAAATAGCAATAAAAGCAGACACGTCGCTCTCGTGGAGAGAGGAGCCATCCCCTCAGTACAGAAAGGTGGAGATGTGCCTGGGCTATGATTTAGAAATGATCTCTGAAAGGAAATAATTTAATGGCACAGCAGCAAAGGCATCTCAGCCATCAGCAGGAGGAGGCAGGGCTGTTGTTTCATCTCCCCGAGCACATCAAAGGCTGCTCAAATCCCAAAGCCAGCCCTGCAGGGATTAAATGGAGCAGCTTCACTCAGCAGCAGCTCTGTCATGGAAAGCAAATCCCTCCCTGTGCAGGAGAGCGGCCACGAGCCTCGTGCTCATTGGAACTGCACCCAAAGCCCTCCCTGGAGACCCCTCTGGCAGGAGCGTGGGGCAGGGCAGGCTCCCCTCAGGGGAAGAAGAAGACTCACACTGAAGGACACGTAGGATGCCCTGATCAGAGTGTCTGGGGGGGTTGGTTGGGGGATGTCAGCTGCCAGAAGTAACATCAGTACTGTCAACTTATGGAAAACTGGCGTGGAGAGAACGAAACCCCAGAGGGACCTGGGAATTCTCTAACGTCTGGGAAATTGCTGCAGGAAAGTGGAAAGTATTTGTGAAAGAAATTAGAGGAGCTGAAGCTGAAATTCCTCTGGTCATGGCTCAAACAGAGGAAAGAAACTCTTTGGCAGTGCTGTGGAAAGGAGCATCGAGAGGCCAGGACAGCAAGAGAAAATGGGGCTGGGTAATTGCAGCAGCACATAAATGCTGGCAGTTAGGAGAAAGCTGGCCAGTGGGAATGATCAGGGAGCTCTGAAAGCAAAACTGGAGAAAAGTGGAGACTGATCCTGGTGTGCCCTCGCTGTAAAACAGAGCCCAGATATTTCTGACATGACTCAAACCAAAGGTGGAAGTGAAGCGAAGGCAAAGCTGTCGCTGGTGCCAGGACTTGGCTGCAGGTACTCAAGGGCTGGAACCTTTCAGGAAAGGGCTGTGGGTGCCTCTGCTGCCCCACACTCACCTGGGGACAGACTCCTGGGGGGCCCAAAAGCCTGGCAGCTCTGCCTGAGAACATCTGGGGTGGGCCTGCAGACAAGCGGAGCAGCCAAGGTCACCAGGGGCTGGGGGGGCTTCAGGGAAGGAGCAGAGGCAGAGAAGAGCCCAGAGCAGCCCCAGGCCAGGGAGGTGCTGACAAAAGCTGAGTTCAGCTGCCCCTGGCTCCTTTGGGAAGTGGAGGAAGGGACGGTGAGTGGGCAGTGGGCAGTTTCTCCTGCTCACGGCCGTCTCTTTCCTTTGGAAAGGGTGGCTGCTGCCTCCGAGCGACTCCGGCCCCAGGACACACACAACGTAGAGGAAATCTATTTTTAGTCTCGACAAAAGTGCTAGTAAAGAAAAAAAAAGGTTAGAAAGACAATTGCTTCCTGTTTAGGGCTGGTGCTGGGAGGGAGATCCTGCCAGGACGCTGAGGCCGGGGGGCAGAGGGTCTGTGGGGTGAGGAGGAGCCCTGGGATGGCAGACGAGGAAAGTGCCCCCAGCTCCTGCGAGCCCCACGCTGGGCTGCTGCTCCCTGCCCTGCATTCCCGAGGGAGGGAGGGACTCGAGCTTCGGCCCCTTTGGGATTCCTGGTGCGCACGGGCTTTAGGCTGAGCTCAACAGCTGAGGTTAAAAGACTCAGGAGCTGTGATAGCCTGAGGAGAGAAACTGCAACGTGGCTTTCACTGAGCCTCAGATTGATTGAAGACTTATCCCTCTGAAGATTCCAGTACTTGGTAAAATCAGGACTTAGGGCAGGAGAGAAGGCTCTGTGCAGCCAGAGGGGCTCAAACACTGATTAATCTCCTTATCTGTGAAGTGCTTTTGTGCTCCCACCAACAAACTGCACGTGAGAGGTTAAACTAGGAACCCAAAATTAAACCCACAGCATTTTCTTCAATGAACTTTCTCCAAGGCAAATCTACTTCCTCTTTTTAAGACCCCAGCAGTGACATTTTCAATGGCATTTAACACTTTTCAAAAGCAAGACAATCATCATTAGAAATCAGCTTAAAATGCACATTTTTCTATTTTAGGAACAGCACAAGCTGCAGCTCTTTCCGGGACAGTTTGTGTTTCTTCTGCTGCACCATTAAAAATCCATCCTGGATGTCAGCAGCTCATTTTTCTGACAAGCAGCTTTACTTCCCCTTGTGCCTTTTCCACATCACACATACTCAAAAGGAGGAAGAGTTTTTCTCCTGAAAACCCAGCCTGGAAGGGTAGGGATGGATCCCCGTGGGTGGATTTGGTGACATACAGGATATTTTCAGCTCCTTCCTGGCACACAGTGAAAGAGAAAACACAAAGGAAAAGAATCATCCTGGTAACCCAACAAACAAACCACTCATTTAAGTTCTGCCCGGAGTTCGCACCAGGAAATGAAATCCTAACAAATTTGTGAAATTGCAACAATGTATTTGCACAGAAGCTGAGGGAAAGTGGGGATGTGTCCTGCCATGGGTGCTGGGCGCTCAGGTGAGTCCTGCTGAGACGTAGCCCAGGATCTGCACGGTGCTGGGGTAGCTCTTGCGCATCCCCATGCAGCGCTCCTGGTCGATGAACAGCGAGTTGTTCTTGACCACCAGGTCGTGCTCCAGGACCCCCTTGGAGCGCACCAGCATCTGCAGCATGTCCTCGGAGGCACGCAGGCACTGGTGCAGGTTCCGCAGCGTCTCGTTGATCTCGTTGACCTCTTGGACAAGGCTGGAAAACAGCAGGACCCCGTCAGAACTCCCCCCCCGTGGGGGTGGTGCCCACCCAGACGGGCCCTCTGGGCACAGGATTTCCCCAGCAGCACACTCAGGCTGATTCCCACACCCCGTGCCCTGGCATGGGAGAGCCAAGGGCAGAGCTCCTCCCGACCTCCATGGGGAGGAATGGAGAAGTTTGTTCCACAGCTCTGGAGGTGCTCAGCCACGTGTGCCAGAGCAGCTCGTGCCACCAGGAGCAGGGATGAGCAGCTGTGGTTTCCTGTTTCTGTTTGGGTTTGTGGCTTTGTTGCTTCACCCTCCTGGACTTTCCCGTGCAGGGGTCTCCTGCACAGGAGACACACACAGCAGGACAGGACCCTGGGAGAGGCTAAAAGGGAACGTGGAACAAGGGGAGGATGGAAAAACCAGGGGCGTGTGAGATGCTGAACCTGTTCTGGGGCTGGGTTTAAATCATTGTGAAAAGGGAACTGTACTCAGAGGGCTGCCAGGAGGAGCTGGGAGCTTTGGGTGCCTCCCAGGGCTGCTGCTGGGCACTCCCTGGGGCGCTCTCCCAAAGCCCTTGAAAGGATTCCCAGTGTGCCCCGTGAGGGCAGGACAGCTCCACGTGTGCACCCTTCCTTGGGGTTACCCAAAAGGAAGGGGCTCAGCGCTCTCAATCTCAGCCTGTCAGAGAGCAGAATCACAGAATCATAGACCAGAATCCCAGGGTGGTTTGGGTTGGAAAGGACCTCAAAGCCCACCCAGTGCCACCCCTGGCATGGCAGGGACACCTCCCACTGTCCCAGGCTGCTCCCAGCCCTGTCCAGCCTGGCCTTGGGCACTGCCAGGGATCCAGGGGCAGCCCCAGCTGCTCTGGGCACCCTGTGCCAGGGCCTGCCCACCCTCACAGAGAGGAATTCCTTCCCAATATCCCATCCGTCCCTGCGGTCTCTGAGTTTAAAGCCACTGCCCCTTGCCCTGTCACTCTCTGCCTGTATAAAAGCCCCTCTCCCTCCTTTTTCTAAGCCCCCTTAGGGTGCTGGAGGGAGAGCAAGGAGAGCGAGAGGCTTATCCTCCAAAACTGAGCACATGCAGCCACCTGGATGAGGCAGGAGAGAAGATGGCACCCGAGGGCTGGGACACCTGCTCAGTGCTTTAGATTCGACCAGGGCACTTATGGAAAGAATATTTAGGGAAAAAGCCATTTTGTCATGCAGAGGTGCTCCTGAGTGCCCCCCTGGCAGCCCGGCCTCACCGGATCTGGGCAGCGTCCCGGCACAGCTCCACGTTGGGTCTCCTCGTGCGCTCGTCCAGCCGGGTCTGAGCCACCTTCAGCTGAACCTCTTTGTCCCTTATGGTCTTCTGGATGACTTGGATCTTGGTCTCAAGCTGGAAGATTTCCTGTCGTGTCTGGGATGAAACAAACACAGGAATCAATGAAAAGATATCTTCTCAAATGGTCACATCATTCCCTCCTCTCCTGTTTGTGCAGGAAAAACCCAAGTTCAATAAACAGCCCCTGGGCTCAGGCCACATCAAGGCACAGATCCAGATGAGTTTTCAGGGAAAATCTCTTTGCTCTTGCTGCCACATCAGAGGAGAGTTAGGAGCAGGGGAGGTTTAGGAGCGGTGATGGATCTGTTGAATTACCAGCTTCCCAAAATGGCTGCTTGCAAGAATGGATCATCCATCAGCTAATTCAGGGAAAGGTTTTAATGGCTCCTTATTTAAGGACGTGCCATCAGCCCCTAGTGCTGCAAACTTCACCGGTCTGAGCCCTTCCCAGGAAGCTTCCCAAGAGTCCCACAGGTCCGAGCCAGGTGCCATCACCGCTCTCCCCCTCCCGTGCCTGGCAGAGCAGGGCAGGGAGCCCAGGACAGCCGTGGGGGCAGGGAGCCACGTCCATCCCTCGGGAGGACGGGAAGGCGCGGCGAGGGCGGGGCCGGTACCTTGGCCAGGTGTGTCTGGATCTTGCTCTTGGCGTTGGCGATCTCGGTGATGCGGCTGGTGAAGGCGTCGTTGACCTTGCTGAACTGGCGCCACATCTCGTCGGCCGTGCCCATCAGGAGGCTCTCGGTGCTGGCCCGCAGCTTGGCCGAGGTCGCGCGCGCGCTCTGCGAGCGGAAGATGTTGTTGTCCGTGAACCTGGCCCACGTCTCCGGCACCGAGACCCTGCGGGGGGAGAGCACAGCCCTTGGCACAGCCGCGCTGCTGCTGAGCCCTCCTGCAGATTGGTGCAAGGAAATCTGTGCTCCCAGTCAAATTACTGGAACCGAAGCATCTGGACCCCGCTTGCTTGGTGATATTTATCAAATGAGGGCGTGTTCACCAAGACAACTTGTGAAAGTTCAGGCAAACAAGAGATTCTCCCATAAAAAAGAGATTCCAGTGGAGCTCCTATTTACACCTTCGAGGCATTAAGTGCCAAGGAATTCCCAGCCTCACAAGGACATGCAGATCACAGTTCAGTCAATTCCTTTTGCTCACAGCCCTTCTCAGTCTCCCACTAAACCGAACCAGCTTTAGATCCCACTCCATTCCCTGTCTGTGCATTTGGGATGAAGTTCCTGCCTGTGCAGTAGTCCAGAACAAGGTCAACAAAAGACTTAAATACCACATAAGCTCCATTTAAAACCTGCTGATTCTCGGCACATTTCACCCCCCTCTGAATTTCAGCCTCGATCCTTTGCAATCCATTTGCCTGTCTAAATATGTCTGAGCTCTACTGTGAATAATTACTCAAACTACAAGAAAAGTGGTCTCAATCTGTGCCTCTCCATAAACTTCTCGTGGGTTTGTGTGGGCAGATTTATTCTCTCAGCCCTTTGCCACTTGGGCTTCTCTCTGTGAGTGCTGGGTTAGGTCACTGTTCATTTACTGCCAAGCCAAAGCTGAATTCCTGGCACCCAAAAGCAGCGGAACCCTGTCCCAGGACCATGCTCTCATTTCTTGATTTTCTGGGTCATTTCAGCTCCCTGCCAGGCCCTCTCCATACAGGGATGAGCCCCCAGACGTTCCATCAGTGAGGAGCACTCAGGCAAGCACTGAGACATCTTTGAAAATATGCATGAACTTAATGAGCTGTGCAGCGGTGCTGAATTCGTTTGCGGGCTGAGCTCTGAGCCCTGATCTAATGTTTAATTAGGTCGGGCTCGCTCTTGCCCGCCGAGTGTTCGGCATCCAGCTGAGAGCAGAGGGTTCTTCTCCCCCTGGAGGGCCCAGAGGGAAGCCACCTCTGGTGTCTCCAGGAGGGATGGATGTGCCTCCAGAGCGGGCTGGGGAATCCCACTCCCTGCTCCGCGCCTGCCGCGCCCCCAGCGCTCACGTGGCATCGATCCTCTCCACACCCTTGAAGTAGTGGATGCCTCTGGAGGTGTTCTTCAGCTGGTAGCACTTGCTGTCGATGTGGTGGCCCATCTGCTTGTCAACCAGGTCCTTCTCCAGCTCCTGCCGGGCCTCTTTGTTGCACCTGGAATGCGCAAACAGCAGCCTCAGTCGGGATGGAGGCGTGGGATGGTTCTGTACCCCCCTCAGCCCCTCTGCGCTCCCGGAGCATCCCTGCCTGCCTCCCACAGGGCCTGCAGGGTTTGAACCCGCGGGGATCTGCTGGGGCACAGCTGCAAATGCACACCAGCCCTGCAGCAGCCCAGCCCTCCTTACATGATCTGGGCATTCACCGTGTCCAGGCACTGCTGTAGCCTCTCCCGGCAGGACTTGATGATCTTGATTTCCTGGCAAAGGCAGAACAAACCCACCAGCCATCAGCACCCTCAGTGCTCAGACATCCTGGGCACTGCTGCCCTGGGGCACACAGCAGGAATTCCCCTTCCCCCACAGCACACACGGGCAGGAGGGGACCCCAGCCCCAGAGCACCCATCTGTGCAGCTGAGCCAGCCAGGGAGGGGACAGGAGGGGGCTGTGGCCATGGCCAGGGCCAGGGAGGGGACAGGAGGGGGCTGTGGCCATGGCCAGGGCCTCTGAAATCACTTTCAGGGTGGGTTCTCAAGTTTTTTCCTCTTGACATCAATGGCCAGGGCTGCTCTCCATTACAAGCAGACAGGCGTGCATCCTGACCTGGCATGAACTGAACCCAGCAGTGCCCTGGGCCAGCAGTGCCACACATCCCCATCCCCAGTCCCGTGGCATTTTCCTCCCCACAGGAAATCCCATCCATATGGGACAAGAGGACTCTGGTGCGAGTCAGTTCTAGGCGGGGTTCAGCCCCCCTGGGTTCCCCTGGCTCGTGCTGCTCTCAGCTCCCTTGGTCCAGCACAAGCCCATTGCATCCATGAGGGTTTCCAGAGACGTGATCAGTGCCCCAAACCCAGGGATTTTCAATCCCTCCTGTCTGCAGGAGCCAGCTGAAAGCACGGCCTAAATGCATCCCAAACATTAAAAAACCCAGATGCCATTATGGAGATACCAGCTCTGATAATTTTCCTAAACCCTCATGACCTTTAAACTAATCTTTTAATTTTTCAGGGCCTCACTCATAACAAAAAATCTTCTAAGAGAGCAGTGGCTTCACAGGCCCAGGGGCTGCAATTTCCTTCCCAGTTTTGTGAGGCTTTTGCAGTGATTATATTTCGCTGTACCCTGCATTAGGATCCCATTTGCTGTGCCATGTTTGCTTTTAATTCATGATTTAAAGCAGCTTAGGTAAAAAGGCAGGCAGGAGTGCAGGTTTTTATGATTTCTATAAAATCCATTGCCTGAGCACACAGTGAGAGTCCTGCTGCAGCCACTCTGCCCTGAGCAAAGCAGAGCTGGGGAAGTGTAATTAATATCTTTTATTAGCCCAACCAATATAGCTGGGGAAGGCAGACAAGCAGTCGGGCACACCCTGCCCTCTCCATCTGCGTGTGTGTGATCTACAGAACGTGCTACAGAGACAGACAGGCCATACAAACAGGAGAGATCTGTGCAGGCAGGGCTCGGAAAGCGGGACCATCTCACAGGCTCCTCCAAGAGGGTCAGAGGACCCTGACGTCCCACACAAACCCGGCTCGTTTCCAGCTCTTCCCTCCTCTCCCAGGGACACGCTGCTGAGTGGGAACACCAGCCCCTGCCCCAGCAGCTTTGGGGGGCTGAAGACTTGGGCACCTCAGCAGCACTGGAGAGGCAGTGGGGGAACAGGGCTGCCAGACTTGTTCAGGGGAGTTGAGGTAGAAGCGGCTTTGCCACAGGACGCGTGGTGCCAAACTCACCGTGACGAGCTGCTTCTCCACGTCGTCATTGACCAGGTCGATGCCCATCCTCTTCTCCCGATTGAGCAAACACTTGTGAGCGACCTGGAGGGGACACGTGGTGACCTCAGCGCTGGCTGCAGCGACAGGGCTCCCTGCAGGCACTGTGCCCGTGTCAGGGAATGCAGGGAAAGAAAACGGAGGTGGGCACAGGATGGCAGCCTGGAAAAATCTGCCCGAGGCAGCTGGGTTAGCTGACAACAGCAGCCGGGTGCTACATCAGCATGGAACCAAAGGGACGGAGCCCACGTGTCCCCGGGCCACCACAGCGGGTGCAGGGACCCGCCAGGCTCCGTGCTGGCCTCCCCAGAGCCTCGCAGTAAGACACGGGCTTTTGTGTCCCAGGGCAGGATTTCGGATAAGGAAATATTTGGTTAAACAAACACTGCAGTGATGTGCTCAGCATGTGCTGGAGGAGGATGCAGCAGATGCAGGGGATTTGTTTATCACTGACTCAACTAATGGGCTCTTCTTGAAAACTTTCCAATGTTACAGGGCTGAGATGGGCTTTATGAGAGGCTTGAGTGGCTGCAGATGTTTGGGCTGGGGGCTGCAGGGTCCCTACCTGGAAAGGGCCCTCGGTGTCGGCCAAGGCTCTCTCCAGCCGTTTCTGCATGTCCATCAGGGAGTTGGTCTCCCTGATCATGGCATCCAGCTCGATGCAGAGCTCGGACTTCCAGTACTCTATGTCGTTGATGCGCTCTCCCAGGTTCTTGGTGCTCTCCCCTCGGGTCCTGTCGGCCTGCTGGCACACGTCCTTGATGGTGCGGGTCAGGTCGGCCCGCAGGCGCTCCGCGTTGTGCCGCGTGGTCTCCGACTCCTTGTAGTTGGTCATGTTGGACCTGTGCCAGTCATCCAGCGTGTGCCGGGTGAAGACACCGTTGGGTCTCTCGGAAATAAAAGGAACTATCTTGGTGGGGGGAAGCCCTGGGAAGCTTTCGGTGAGGGGAGACAAGGTGGGGTTGAGGGCAGCTGCTCTGTAGTAGGAGTTGGGCATCCATGGCATGCTGAAGCTCTCGGGGTGATAGGGAATGCGGTTCTTGTAGCCGGCGGCCATGGTGTTGGTCGCTGGCAGGACCTTGGGAGGTGGTGGCCGTGGCTGGTTAAACTTGGCTTTCAAGGGATAGCCGTAGAGTTCCATCCTGGAATGCTGCTGGTGCGGGTCCTGCACAAAGGGGGCAGAGGAAAACCTCGCTCAGAAAGTTCCTGTCCTTGTGGTACCTCTTACAGCAACACCCAGCTTGTGATGGGACCAGCCCAGGGCACCCGCAGAGCCCCTAAATCTCCTGACTGTAAATCCCCTCTGACAGCACCCCAGGCACTTGGATAGGGAGGGATTTGAGAGCAACCTTGCTGTTGGTATCTTGTGTCAGGTCTTGAAATGAGGAGAGGAACAAATCACGGCTGCTTAGGAGGATGACAGATCTTATACCTTTGTTTTCCCTATTCCTTAATTCTTTATTTCCCTTTATTCCTTCATTTTCCCTGTCAATCTAATGACCTCCCCTGTGAGGGTGGGCAGGCCCAGAGCAGCTGGGGCTGCCCCTGGATCCCTGGCAGTGCCCAAGGCCAGGCTGGACACTGGGGCTGGAGCAGCCTGGGACAGTGGGAGGTGTCCTTGCCCATGGCAGGGATGGTCCCTTCCAACCCAGGCCAGCGAGACTCATCCCAGGATCCAGGCTGGCCAAAGGCTTTGGGATGGGCAGTGGGACACTCACAGCCCCGAATTCAGCACTAAAGCTTTCACAGGTGACTGGCTCCGAGTCGCCTTGGCAGAACCGAGGAGGAGACGCCCGTGATGAGCTCTAACAAAGCCCCCGCGTGTGCTGTTCCCACAAAGCAGTCACTCCACCCTTTGTCCCTGCTGGGGACAGGCCACTGCCAGTCCCTGCCTCTGTGCCACTTATTTACCCGGGGAGCAGCATTTGGAGAGCGGGGATGCTTTCCCTGGCTCCCACCCTGCCAATAAATCCTTCCCCTTTAGACACTGACAGACAAGCGCTTGAGAGAGAAAAAGCCTTGGGAATGGACTGGATGACTTTTCCAGCATTTCCAGCTGAAATGAACGCCCCTGCATGCCCCTTGGGATAGGCCATGCCAGGAAGAGAGCTGCCAGCAGCCCTGGGCAGGGGGCTTGGGGCTGAGCACGGTACCGGCTGTGTGCGGCTCCCTCGGGGAGGCTCAGCTCCCCCTCGGCTGCGAGGGCAGGGCGAGCTCAGGGCTGCGGTGCCTCGGGGAGCTGCTGCTCATCACTGGCTGCTGTGGTGGTGCTGGCACTGCCCAGCTCTGCCCGGCTCCGCAGGGCCCCGTTGCTATGGACGGGGGTTCCGTGGCCAGTGACGGCGTTCTGGGGGGTTCTGTGACACTGGCTGGGCTCTGTGACCCGTCCTGGCCATTGACCCGCCCTGGCACGGCCACAGCAACGGCTCCAGCCTGGGAACAGCGACAGCAGGAGCTGGGGAGGGGTGCTGGGGGTGAGCCCAGGCACCCCAGCTCGTCCACGGGGGTCTCTCTCCCCCCAGCTTCTGGGAACGCCATCCAGCTCTGCCGCGGCAGCTTCCACGTCCCATCTTCTCCAGAGGGATATTTTCATTTGCTTCATTTCCCAGCTGTGTCCACGGCTCATCGAGGACACTGGCTGGTGTTTCTGCCCTCTCACAGCCTCAGTTTCTCCCGATTCTCCCAGCTCCTGCAGCTGCAGACTGGGACTGCACCGAGGGGTTTCCCGGCTCCTGGTGACCCCTGGCCACCCCTCCTGAGCTGGCTCCCCAGGACAGCTCTGCCTCTTGCCAAAGAAAACGGAACCCAGAGTGCTTCGTGTGCACAGAGCGCAGCACATCTGAATTTCACTCTGAACACACGTCCTGCCTCAGCCGGGGAGGAATCAGCTCCATCAACCTGAAACCAAACATTCAGCCCATCAGTTGGTTTTTCCACAGCCAAAGCAGATAAATGACTGCAGGGAAGGCCTGCCAAGCTCTGTCCCCAGCAGGACACCCGCCCACCCTGGGAGCAGCCCGGCTCTCTGCTCCTTGCACGCTCCCAGCCCCAGCTCGGCTCTCACGCCCTGCCCGTGGCTAATTCTGTTCAGATGAATCACTGCCCGGCCAGGGACACCACTAATTGTGGGAGGCAACCCCAGGGCTTTGGAAGCATTTGCTAAATCAGGCAATAATAATTCGATAATGTTGTGAATGGCCCAGGGGTGCTCTGTGCAGCCCAGGCAGGACCTCCGGGGCAGGGCCACGAGCAGAGGGACAGTGGGGACATCACGGGGGCCAAGCTTTGGCCCCACCAGAATCACAGAATGCCCAGAGCTGGGAGGGACCCACAAGGATCCCTGGGGACCCCTGGCCCTGCCCAGACCCCCCAACAACCCCACCCTGTGCACCCCTGGCAGCGCTGTCCAAAGGCTCCTGGAGCTCTGGCAGCCTCGGGGCCGTGCCCATTCCCTGGGGAGCCTGGGCAGTGCCAGCACCCTCTGGGGAAGAACCCGCTCCTAGAATCCAACCTAAACCTCCTCCCACACATGCTAAAAGCTGCAAAGAAGAGAAGAACTGGCACAGGTAACACAGCCAAATACCACAAGTGACTCTCAAGTAGCTGCCAAGTGCACAGTCTGTGATCTCAAAATCCCAGATCTCTGAGTACCCCAGGGAATTAGGCTGTTTACACCACCACCATTTATTTGAGTAATTAAACCCGGTTCCTTAATTCTGACTACAACTCCAACAGCTGCAACATCACTAAAATTACAAACTGTCCCCACCCAGTTGTGCTGGGGCACATCCAGTTTGGGTGGACACATGAGGACACAGCTTGTGCTGAAGCCTCGACCAGTTTAGCTCAGAATAAAAGAACAAAACCAGGCTGAACCGGGGAAGCTGACGGGAAGCAGAGGTGCCAGTTCTCAGCACGGCAGCCCAAGCTGGCCAAACTGGAATTTCAAGGGATACATTTAGATACCTGAGTACAAAATCTACTGCCAAGAGCTGTCAATCTTTGTGTCACAGCTCTACATTCTGCTGTCTATTAATACAGCATTACACCGGGTCAGAAGCTGCCCTGCTGAAAATACCCAGATCCAGATCCTTTACAGCCCCCCTGTGAGCCTGCACGTCCCCAGAGCAGCCCTGCCACTCTTTCACTCACGCTGGAATATTCCTCTGGCTCCCACAAAAGCTGCACCTGCCTGAAAGGGATCAACTGTTCATTCACAGAACCGCAGGATCCCAGCGTGGTCTGGGCTGGATGGGGCTTGGAGCAACGTGGGAGAGTGGAAAGTGTCCCTGCCCATGGCAGGGGTGGGATGAGATGGGCTTTAGGTTCAGCCCAAACCATTCCATGATTCTCTGAGATGACTTTCACCTCTGAACACGAGACTCTTAGAGAGAAAGCAATAAGGAGATCAAAACTACACCAGAAGTGGACTGGCAGCTGAATTATTCAGTCTCACCAGGGCAGTATTTGACTGAGCTTTCCAAACAATAAATGTGGCATGAATAAATCATGGCAAATCCCTCCCCGAGCTCTCGTGGTGAGTCACAACCACCAAACCACAGATGCTCGGGGCAGGCTCTGATCATGCCCAAGGTTAAGCCTGGGATCACTCCTGTAATTACAGCAGCGGTGGCCTCACAAAACGTCGTCATTTACTGGTGATGCTCTCAGCAGTGCCCAGGAACCATCAGCAATACAAAACTGAGCTCAGGGAGAGCCTCCCTGCAGCCTCTTCAGTCCCTCCTGGGCTGGGGCAGCTCTGGGTTTGCTGCCTGCACTGGGGACACCGCAAAGCCCAGGGCAGTGGGGACAGTGTGCCCTGACTCCGTGCAGCAAGCCAAGGGGCTCCCACAGCACAGAACCCCCCGGTGCACAATCCAAGAGCTGTGGGGCAGGAGGAGACCCCCTGAGCCCCACACAAGGTGCAGACGTTGGCCTGAGAGGGGAAAGAGCCCAGAGCAGGGGGTGCAGGGCATCCAGCACAGCTCTGCCCCCAGCATCTGACAGAGCCCAGGGGAGTTTGGACCTTCCAGCCAAGCTCACGCAGGGTCACAGCCCGGGCTCACCTCCTTGGCACGCAGAAAAGGCCTCGTGGAACATCCCCAGCTTTTTCCTTGGTATGTCCCACCTTGCTGCAGCCCTGGGCTATCAAACCTTGCACCCACCCCGGGGCTGACTTCCCAAGAAGGGCGGGCAAAAACTGCTCCAGTAACTGATGGAGGGAGAAGAAGGGAAATGAACCCGGTCTCTCTACATTTGCCTTGAAATATCCCACCTGTGAAAGTGTTTAACCATGTGCTGTTTATTAACATCAGCCCCGTTATTTCAGGGCAGTTTAAACACAAAATCTAAAAATGAGCCCCAGCATCTGAGGTCTCTGAGTAGAAGTGGATGGCTCTGGTGATTGATGCTGCACACATGCTTTACTGCTCAGCTGCAGTGAGTTATTGGTGGCCTCTCCTTGCCTTACACACTCCTCATTTCAGAGCCAGATGTGAAAGCAATTAACACACTTAGAGGACTCTCTCTAAGTCTGTGGGGCTTTTTATAGGTTACTGTTTATTTCTGGACCTCTTTTCTTGAGGTGAATTTTGGCAGACAGCTCCAGGGCTGGTTTATGTCATGACTGGCCATTGTTTAAAGTTTTTTATTGCTTTGGCAAAGGGCTTGCACTGGAAAAGGGAGGCAGAGTTACTGTACTTTTTTTCCCTGTCATCGTAGTCAGGCTGCAACTCCACAGACAGCAAAAGGATCAAAACGTCTGCAGAGCTGACAGGAACACCCTCAGCTCCTGCCCCTCAGGAAATAGTGAGGGCTGATCACAACCCTGGTGTGGAAGGGCCCGGAAAGCTCATCTGGGGAAAAGCCAAACCAGCATTCATATAAACTGCTATAAATAAATAAATAAATAAATAAATAAAAATCACAGAATGGTTTGGGTTGGAAGGGACCTTAAAGATCCTCTAGTCCCAACCCCCAAATCTCTCTCCTCACTTTTCAGCTCCCCTTGAGCACTGGCAAGCTGCTCCCTCCATCCCAAGACCCTTCCCCAGGCAGGGGCCTTTGGGGAGGGGGCTGTGCCCTGCCCTGTCCCTGTCCCCAGCCTGGGATGTCCCAGGTCCTTTTGGTGCCACTCAGGACGTGACCAGAGAGGAGCCTCTGCTGCAGGAGGGCCCCTGAGTCCTGTAGGATCCTGGCTGCAGGAACTGCAGCAATCCCACAATAATCCAGCAGCCCCAGCTGGCCCTGAGCCCGCTGCACTCCGGAGGGAATGGTCCGTGCAGCCCCTTCCCACTGCTGGATCCTGCATGGATCGGGAAACGGGGCTGGCTCTGCTTCAGCCCTGAGCTCCAGCCTGGGGGCCAGGAGCACGAGGATGTTTATCCTCCAAAACAAAGGGAGACCATTCCCGTGTCCAGCTGAAAAAGAATTAAGACAGCTGCAATCAGATCAGATCAGATCCTGCAAGTGACCTGGTGTCGTCTGTCAGGGTTTTTTGCTGGAAAAGGCAGATCAGATTTCCCAATAAAAGCCCTTTCCCTGCCCTGCCAGGGCTGTTCTGTGCTCCTGTCCCTCCCTGTGCCACTGCAGCAAGAGCAGAGCTCCTCTCTGCCCTGCCCTGCCCTGCCAGGGACCTCTGGAGGATCGTTAACATTTTGGTACATAAATATTCTGCAGATACTTCCTCTCATGTTACACACGTTTGTATCCTGGAGCCCGTGTCCCCTCAGCAGACGGAGCACACGGGGCCTGCCCATGGAAATGAAAGCAGGGTGAAGCATGGCCTGCTTCCCCTGGGAGTGACAAACACTTTCAAGGAGTTTCAGCAAATGCTGCTTTGTGACTGTATCCTGAGCTGCCTGCTCAGCTGAGGAGAAGGTTAATTCTGGCATGTTTTGGAGAGATGGATGGCACTCGGACTAACAGGAAAGGATGAAAATCATCGGGGGCTCTGCTTCATGAAGCTTTGCTCCAGTTTCGAGGTTTGAGCTGGGATTTTCACCTGCATCCCCCAGAGCCAGCCTCTCAGTTTTCCTCTGACTGCCACGGTTTCTTCCCCAGTCTTGCCTTGCACAATGACAATCCAAGGCACAGCCACTTGGCACCAGGAGTGCCACGGGGTGGGTGAGGAGCTCCAGGCTGGGCTCTCCCAGTGCCACCCACGGGCCTGGGCAAGGAGGGTCCTGCAGCCCAAATTTCCTCACACAAAGGAGCCTGGGGTGGGCAGGGGGGGCCGGGAATGTGATGCACCCTCAGCCATCAGCTGGACAGAGCAAAACAAACCAGCCTGACTTGGAACAATGAGAACAGATAAAACCAGATAAAGACAGCGAAGCAAATAATGACCAGAAGACATTTGCAATATATCACAAAAGCAGGAAAAGCACGCCAGGAAATCTGCATTTCCCCACACTTTTCAAAGAAATTATTTCATTATCTGTCTGCTCTGATCATCTGCAATCACCAATTCTGGGATCACAGAATGGCTTGGAAGGGACCTGAAAGCCACCCAGGGCCACCCCTGCCATGGCAGGGACACCTCCCACTGTCCCAGGTGCTCCAGCCCTGTCCAGCCTGGCCTTGGGCACTGCCAGGGATCCAGGGGCAGCCCCAGCTGCTCTGGGCACCTGTGCCAGGGCTGCCCACCCTGCCAGAGAACAATTCCCAATTCCCAAGATCCCATCCAGCCTTGCCCTCTGGCACTGGGAGCCATTCCCTGGCTCCTGTCCATCCCTTGTCCCCAGTCCCTCTGCAGCTCTCCTGGAGCCCCTTCAGGCCCTGGAAGAGCTCAGCACACAGCGTGGGCTCACAGAGGTGTGTTTGAGTCCTTATCCCACGGGAAGTGTTTTTCCTCTTGTCTCTGTGGAGGGTTTATCCCTCAGAAAGTGCCAGAGGCAGGAAGGAACCAGCCCTTCCCACAGTCCTGCCCTGAGCTCCCCTCCCGGCCTCGCTTTGCCACAAACAAGCTCCAGAAGGTTTCAGCTTTGCAGCCTGGTGGAGCTCACATGTTCCCACCTGATCGCTTCCCGCTCTTCCCAGAGTGAGATTCAGCTCGCCAGGCCTTGGCTGAGGCCTCTTTCAGACTGGGGGGGTTGTGGTTTCATTGCACCCACCTGGAGCTTTATCTGAGAGGGGCCCAAAGAACCAAGTGAGTAATTGGCCAAACCCAGTGGGGTTTGCCTGGTTTTACACCAACGCTTTTCATCCCACCCGATATATAAATCATCTCAGTTGGAAAGCTGGGATATAAAACAGAGCCAGTTCATTTGCTTGCTTATACATTTAATATCATCATGGCAGTGGGTGATTCTGCCCCAAAATTTCCTCTTTGTGCCCCCTGAGAGCTGAGGGAATCATCACAAGCAGTTCCCACAGGGACACTTTCCCTGCAGACATGGACTGGGACAAATGCCACCCTCCACCAGGCACATGCAGCCCTCAAAATGCTGTTTTCAAACTAAAGATGCAATTTGGTAAAGCCAAAATCAGGATGTTTGAGGTCTGGCACACGCTCATGAAAACCCTGGCTTGGTGTTATTCAGTGCTGAGCATCAGCAGAGCCCAGTGCCGGATTTGTGGGGAAAGCTCAATCCAAGTGGGACACTGAAGCTTTCCGAAAAGCTCCCAAAAGCTCTGGGAGGGTGTCCCAGGAACAGGAACAAGCTGCAGGAACTGGGAAGGTGCAGCTGAAACCTCCAGGAGATGTTGAGCTCTCGGCTCCTGAGGGTGTTTATAACTTGGGAAATTGCAGTTGCACTGCCAGCCCTTCCAGGAAGGAAATGGGGTGGAAGGAGCTGCCTGCGCTCTCAGGTTTTATTGTTTCATCAGGACTTCCATGGAAATTCGGGGTTTTCTTAAAGCCACAGCTCGGGGGTCACAAAGCTGTTTGAGAAACTCGTCTCTCATGCCAAGACTCCTCTCTGAAGCTCCCATTTGCACAGAAAGGGTGGCCCCAGAAGGGGAATATCCAAGTCAAAATGTTCAAATGGTGCAAAACTGTACTTTGTAGGGAAAAGGGCTGGGAGTGCAGACTCCATCCCTCCAGTCTCTTGTTGAACTCCATGGAGCCTGGGGTGCTCCAGCGCTGGGCTTTTCAGGCTGGAAGAGATGGGATAAGAGTCTTCCCTGGCCGGAGCAATCCCTGCAGCCTGGCAGCGCCGGGCCCAGGGTGACTCCCCCTGGAAGTGGCCCAGCCTCACCGTTCCAGGGGATGCCTGGCTGGGGCATCCCCTCCCTGCCTGGAGCACGGCCCCACCGCCCTGCCCGGAGCCCCTGGGTGCTGCAGCCCCGGCCCCAGGAGCAGCTCCCGTGGGGCTGGGTGCTCCAATCCCCCACAGCCAAAGCCAAACCCATCCCCTCCCAGTCCCAGCCTGGTCAGGGAAAGCACCCCTGGCTTCCCCCAACCCCTTTTCCTCCTGGCAGCATCCTGCCCTGCCACGGGGAAGGGCTATTCTTAGGGACGTCTATTTTGGGTTGGAATGCTGGAATTAAGATCCTTCCTTCCTTTAAAGAAAATACGCCTGATGATATTTAAAAGCTTCACCCCAGCTCGCAGGCTCAGCCCTGGCTGCTGAGCGAAGCAGATTTATTTGTTAGTTTAACATTTACCGGAGGCTGGGATGAGCGCAGCTCCACCAGGACCACCCAAACACCCTCCAGAGGCCCTGGGAAGTCTGGGATATTCCCTTTAATGTGCCGAGGGGCAGCTTCAGGGCCTTCACTCGTTCCCTCTTTCTTGGCACAGCTTTGAATCAGTTGCAAACAGATTTAGTAAAATATTTTCCATCAAAACCCTTTCTGACAGAAAATGGCTTTTGGACACAATGGAAACTTTTGTGGAGAAGAAAAATGAAAATAAAGCCTGCTCAGCTGATGCTGGAGGCCCTTATTAGAAACAGAAAGTTGTTTTCCTCCTTGAAAGGTTTTGGGGAAGGTGCTGCTGCTGCTGCTGCTGCTGCTGCTGCTGTTCTTTCGAGGTGAACACAAGTTTGTTGTGGAATAATCAGAAAAGTTCTCATGCCGCTGTCTCTCCTGGAGCAGGGATCACAACATCCCAGTCCTGGGAGGAGCCCAGGATCCCTCCCAGCCGGGGCTGTGAATGGCTCAAAGCAGGGGCGTTATCGGCTTCCCTGGGAGTTATCTCCTGCTACATCTGACCCCAGGGAATGATTAACACAGACAACATCCCGGCTGGGAGCTGCAACTTCCACTGCCTAGGAAATGCTGACATGAAGGGAGAGATTGATTCTGATTCTGCTCTAAAAGCTGGAATCCTTGTGCTTGCCAAGGAAGAACATTTCCTCCCAGGCAGCAGTTTAGGGCCATTACAGGGTTTCACTTCAGCGACTTTTCCACGGTTCCTGTCCCTGCTGTGCCTCTCCTGAATCACACTGCATGTGTGAGGAGTCATACGATCGAGAAAGGCAATAACATATGAAAATTCACACTCTACATGACATGAAATTAACTTAATGACAGAACAGAAACATTCTGCTTCTGCTGGAGTTTCTATACTGTCCAAAACAAAATATTTGCTTTTTTTTTTTTTTTTTTTTCTGCTGTAAAATGTTGTTGGAATCAGCACATTTCTACTGCATGGCTCAGGTCCAATTAACCTGCTGGTTCATATGGAAAGTTATCCTGAGAATAATTTTTAGTGGCTTTAATATCTGAGATACTCCCATCCAACTCATCCCCACAACACTCCCACCCATCTTTTATCTGCTGGAGTTAAAATGCTGTGCTACAGGTAAACAGCAAAGACAGAAACTGAGACCGTGTTTTTCCAACTTCATATTGCTGAAAGTTGGCACAAAAAACGGTTCAGAGCGATTCCATCCCCCTTTGCTTCTCCTCAAGATTAAATATTCTGAACGGCTGAATCGAGCTGTGGCAGTCTCACCCTCCCAGCACACACCACCCATGGGATCAGTGCCCCAAAGCCAGGAGAACTCTCCCAGACAGAACGGGGAGCACTAACTGCAGTCTTATCTATTGTTATCAGCCTTGCACAAGTGATTGAGAGGGACAATCCCTGTCAGAGTCTGGGCACGAGTCCCAGCCCCTCCTGTGTCACCACAGCAGTGCTGCCTGGGTGGTGACACTCCCTGCCTGGTGACACTCAGAGTGCAGTGACACCCCTGGGGCAGTGACACCCCTGGAGCAGTGACACCCCTGGAGCAGTGACACCCCTGGGGCAGTGACACCCCTGGAGCAGTGACACCCCTGGAGCAGTGACACCCCTGGGGCAGTGACACTCCCAGTGCAGTGACACTCCTGGAGCAGTGACACTCCTGGAGCAGTGACACCCCTGGTTCAGTGACACCCCTGGTGCAGTGACACCCCTGGGGCAGTGACACCCCTGGGGCAGTGACACTCCTGGAGCAGTGACACTCCTGGAGCAGTGACACCCCTGGTGCAGTGACACCCCTGGGGCAGTGACACCCCTGGTGCAGTGACACCCCTGGAGCAGTGACACCCCTGGGGCAGTGACACTCCCAGTGCAGTGACACCCCTGGAGCAGTGACACCCCTGGTGCAGTGACACCCCTGGGGCAGTGACACTCCTGGTGCAGTGACACCCCTGGGGCAGTGACACCCTGTCATGATCCGCTTCTTGCGGGGTGTCGTGATGGTTCTTTTCACTGATCCCAGAAGTGCAAAAAGGCAAACAACAAGGGACTGTCAGTTAATCACAACAAATGCACCTTTATTAGAGGCCAAAACAATAAATGCAATAGTGGGGGATCTGAAAGGAGATAAAAGGAGAGAGAGAAAGAGAGAGAGATAGAGAGCAGGGGGATGGGAATAGCTGCCAACACAGGCGAGATCCTCAGTGGTCCGGACGATGGGGATCACATGCATGGTCCCTGCAGCGGCACACGTGGTGGCACACCAGAGCCAGTGGCACACACAGTCCCTGCAGTGCCACACGTAGTGGCACAGAGCCAGCGGCGCACACAGTGTCCCCACAGTGGTGCACACAGTGTCCCTGCAGTGGCACACATGGTGGCACACCAGAGCCAGTGGCACACAGAGTCCCCACAGTGGCACATACACAGAGCCAGTGGCACACACACAGTCCCTGCAGTGCCACACGTATTGGCACAGAGCCAGTGGCGCACACAGAGCCAGTGGCACACACAGTGTCCCCACAGTGGCACACAGTGTCCCCGCAGTGCCACACGCTGGCACAGAGCCAGCGGCACACACACAGTGTCCCCACAGTGGCACACATACAGTCCCTGCAGTGGCACACAGAGCCAGCGGCACACACAGTGTCCCCGCAGTGGCACACACAGTCCCCGCAGTGGCACACGCTGGCACAGAGCCAGCGGCGCACACATCCCGCTCCCCGCGCTCCGCTCCCCTCGGGAAGGAACGGGAGCATCCCTGCGGCAGAGCCGGAGCTGCGCCGCGGGCGCAGTTCCAGTGCGGGCTGTTTATAGCTGGCGGGCACGCGGAGCCCTGTAACGCGAGAAGGTCGCGGTGAGGCTGCCAGGGCCACAGCAAACGCTGCCTCCGAGAGCAGCCGAGCACGCAAACGCAGCCCTGCCGCCACCAACCACGGTGACACCGGGGACACGGTCCCCAGCAGCCCCGGGGACACAGAGCCAGGGGAAGGACGCCTGTTCCCTCATCTCTGCTCCAGCGAGGGGTCTCCCTCGTTCATGTGCCCGGTCAGCAGGAGCCCCGTGGCCAGTCCTGGTGTCCAGCAGTGGCAGGGAAGGCACTGGAGTGGCTGCTCCCAAGTGCCAGGCAGGACTCGGGGGCTGCTCCTCCATTTTCACACCACAGAGCTCTTGGAAGGAGCTGTTGGCTCTGTGGCTCTTTACCTTGGATTGCAGAGAGCATTTTTGTGCTTGAGTCAATATCAAACTGATTGTTTGGGCAAGGAAAGAATTCAGACCCCAGATTCTGTTCCCCTCAACGCGAGGAAACTTTGGGGGGAAAAAAAGCTTGGAAAAAACCATTTATCCATGTTGGTTGGGATCTGCAAGAAAACTGTGGAGGCTCAAGAGCAAAACCCAAAGAGAGAAAGGAACTGGATGGATTCTCTGAGCTGTCTGGGAGCAGTTGGAATGGGACTGGTGAGGGGCTGCAGTGGGGGCTCCGGGATGTGTGTGCAGCCCACCCCGGCCCTCCCTCCCTTTCCAAAGTGCTCATTCCCAAATCCTGCCCAAACTGTGGCAAGCGCTCCAGGAAGCCTTGAAGGGAAACAGGAAAAGCAGCGAGGGCTGAGTGGAGCCGGACTCGGCAGCACCTCCCACCACCCACCGGCCCTCCGGGATGTGTCTGGAGCCCCAGGGAATCCTGAACCACCCAGGGGCTTCAGTGGCTCCGAGAGGCTGTGCCAGAGCAGAGCCTCATTCATCACACGCTGCTGACGAGTTCTCCACGGAGCAAACCCAGGGGTGCTCCCAGGGACAGCTCCCGAGACACAGCCTGGGGTGGATCCATGGCCAAAATTGAGTCCTGTGCTTCAGATCAGGTTTAATAAAGAAAAACTACAAAAAGCCCCACTGAGAGACAATGTCCAAGTGGAACATTCAACCCCTGCCCCAGCCCCTCCCAAAGATGAGGCATTTGTCCCTGTCTCGGAGCAAAGGCATCTGCTCTCCCTCTCTCCAGAGCCACCCAGGACATGGGGACAGCCAAGCAGAAGGAGGAGAAGCCACCCCAGCAGTGACAGAACAACCCCAGGCCCTCCTTCAAAAGGGGGTTAGGCACCAAGGGGCCTTTTCTTCAGCTTTAGACACCCTTTTTGCTTTCAGGTCAATCCAAAGTGGCAGTGCAGGGTGTTTGGTGCAGAAATCTCTTCAGCAAAGCCGGACTCAGCCGGGGCAAGGACAGAGGAGAACTCGGTGAGTCTGTGCCATTCGTCCCTTTTCCTCCTGTGCTCAGAACCCGCTCCCAGATCAAGCCCTGCACTGGGCAGGGCACAGCAGGAAAGCCAACCCCAACTTCAGAGAGGAAACCTCGGGCACGTGGCCCCGGCACCCTCCGGGCATGAACGGGGAGGGCTGGGCACTCACAGAGCCCGGCCAGGCCGGGCAGAGGGATGGAGGCACCACAGCCCGTGTGCCATGGACAGGGAGGGATGGAGGAGGGATGGATGATGGATGGATGATGGATGATGGATGGATGGATGGATGGATGATGGATGGATGGATGGATGGATGGATGGATGGATGGATGATGGATGGATGGATGATGGATGGATGGATGATGGATGGATGGATGGATGGATGGATGGATGATGGATGGATGGATGATGGATGGATGGATGGATGGATGGATGGATGGATGGATGATGGATGGATGGATGGATGGATGATGGATGATGGATGGATGGATGATGGATGGATGGATGGATGGATGATGGATGGATGGATGGATGGATGGATGGATGGATGGATGATGGATGGATGGATGGATGGAGGGATAGATGGATGGAGGGATGATGGATGGATGGATGGATGATGGATGGATGGATGGATGGATGGATGATGGATGATGGATGATGGATGGATGGATGATGGATGGATGATGGATGGATGGAGGGATGGATGCACCTCCAGCCTGTGTCCCATGAACAGGGATGGATCCACTCCCAGCTGGGCAGGAGTTGTTTGTTCTGCTGCTGTGGGGACACCCACAGCCGCAGTGACCATCAGGACACCCCTGGATTGCCCCAAAGGAGAGGAGCAGGTGACACGACCGCGTGTCAGGTGACCTCGGCCAGATGATGAGAGAAGCTGCCCTCGGTGACTCCAGCTTGCCACCAGCCACAGGAGCAGAGGGACAACCCCACTGTTGGAATGGTGTGGAGCTGGCAGAGGGTCCCACAGCCCCCAGGAGATCCGTCCCCCATGAGCTGTGCCAGCACTGGGAGGGGAGGTGGCTCGCCTGGAATTCAGGCAATGTGGCCCTCAGAACTGGGGAACTGTGCTGCTCCAGGGAGGGGGGAGGAAGAGTTTTCCAGGGCTAAAGTGCTTATTCATCACCAGAACTCTTCTGGACATTGTCCAAAGCGTGGCTGTTTGAAGTGAAACCTCTGCTCAGCACGTCCCTCCTGTGACATAACCTCCCTGCAGGAGGTGGGACAGGGCAGAGGCTCCCCCTGGGAATGTCCCCCCCTCCCAGGCAGGGCTCACTCTTGGCTCTGCTCCTTCATCAGAAAACCTGTACCAGTCTGTGCAGCTGCAGGAAAGGAAGCTGAGTTGTTGGCAAAAATCTCTTCCTACAGTGCTGTCCTGGGGTGCAGAGCCCAGAGCACAGCACAGCACGTGGGACAGCTCAGAGCTGTCACCGAGCTGCTCCCAGGGTGGCCCCAGCACCTGCAGCACTCCAGGAACACCAGCACAAACGTGGGCAAGGCTGGGGTGGGCTGGAGGGATCTGCATGAAAACAAACCGTGGGAAGCCTTCTATCCCAGAGGGAGTCTGTGCGGGGAGCTCATCAGATGGAATGTTTTCCAGCAAAATGAGAGGCTGGGACACAGCCAGGGCAGCCAGGAAAGTAATTTCCACTTTCTGTTTCACAATAATTGATCTGCCTCATTTGCAGTGCTGGAAGCACAGGGCCTGGCCAAAATTTGCAGGGAAGTTCACTTCTGTGTGAAGTCTCACTCTGCCTCCTTTGGAATCTCACCTCTCAGTCGGTCTGGAGGAACAGCAGGAACCTCTGCTCAGTTCCGGGGCAGAGCAGGAGCTGGATCTGCCTGTGGTGGGTCCTCAAAGCTTGGAAAATGGAGCAGGTTAAGGTTAAATTCAGCACAAAGCCAAGGGAGACCTGGAGCTGCTCTGCGTGGCCAAGCTGAGCGTGACCACACCGGGAATGTCACCAGAACAGTCCTGGCCGTGTGGGGAAGAGTGTCCCATTGAACTTTGGCTTCAACTCAACTGATTTATTTCTCCCCCATAAAACAGACATTTAAGTAAAAAGCGGCGCCTTGCTGGGTGTTCTGCCCTGGTTCCACTGGAAATGAGGAGGAATGGAAAAGCACACCCAGGCTGGGACTGGGCCTCGGGGTGCCCCGAGGCTCCCCCAGGCTGAGCAGCTTCCCGAGGGGCAGCAGCCCTGTGTGTGTCTGCTCAGAGCCTGGCACAGACTGGCACTGGGCCAGGAGCCAGGCCTGTGCCAGCCCGGCTGTGCCCACGCCCCACCAGGGCACCGACAGGGCAGGGCAGGAACAGTCAGGTTCCTAACCCAGCTGCTTTTACAAACCAATACATCTTTCTCAGGTGGAAAGCATTGTTAGGAGTCAGTAAGGGCCCCACCTGCCCCATTGCATGGCTGCAGGGACAGCGGGGCTCGCACAGCTCGAAGCACCAAACTCTGGAATCCCCTGATGCCCGTGACCAGAAGCTCTCAGGGATCCCCTCAGGCCAGCTGGTCAAGCAGGATGTGTTTTCCCAAGCAAAGCCTACCCAAAACCATCCCACAGTGGATTCTCCAAGCCTTTTCCAGCAAGAACCTCCCTCTGCCTTTCCCTTGCCGGGGTTGTGCAGAGGGCAGAGCGCCACAGCAGCTCTCACCTGGCTCCAAGGTCACAACCAGGTCACCTCGGCTCCTCCAGCTCCTGCCCCACCCAGTTTTACAGCCTCAGCCCGTCCTTTCCCCACCCTCCGGCTCTGGGATCCTGCGGGGAGGAGAGCGCCGCTGAAGTGCTGACTCGTGGCTGCGGAGCCCCGCGCCCGGCCGGGCACAGCAGCGCCGTTCCTGCCCGCCCCGGGCACGGAGCACGGGCAGAGCATCCCTGCTCATCCAGCGGGGCTGAATCAGCAGCTCTGGAGCCTCCGGGCCGGGATCAGCTCCCACGGCAAAGGACCTGTGCTCTTGGTGCTGGACTCGGCCATTATTGCAGCCCAAGGGGCCGGGCCAGCTGCCAGAGCCGCCCTGGCAGCCACGGAGAGGTTCTGCTCCCCCAGCAGGTTCTCATCTCCCCCCGAGAGCTCCCACAGCCTCAGCTCTCAGCTCAGCCACTTCCAGCTCCCAGCGATCAATGCTGATTTAATTGCTGGAGCATCTTCCAGGAAATGTGCTGCTGCACCCACGTGTGGGCAGAGAGAAAGCAGAGGAGGGACCTGGAGAGCATCAGAGCAGGGCTGGCCTCGGCTGTGAAAGCCCCAGATCCAGGCACAAACTCCTGGAGGAAAAAGCAGAGTGGCCAGCAGATTTAGGAGGGGATTGTGGCCCTGTGCTCAGGTGAGAGAACACCTGCAGAGCTGTCCCAGCACAGGCAGGAGCTGGAGCTGCTGCAGAGCCCAGAGGAGGCTCCAGGATGAGCAGAGGATGGAGCAGCTCTGCTGGCAGGAAAGGCTGGCACAGCTGGCATTGCTCACCTGGGCAGGAGAAGCTTTGGGCTGAGCTCAGGGTGGCCTTGCAGGGCCTGAAGGAGCTGCAGGAAACGTGGAGAGAGAGAATTGACAAGGGATGGAGGGACAGGACACAGGGAATGGCTTCACACAGGGCAGGGATGGGATGGATGGGATATTGGGAATTAGGAATTGCTCCCTGTGAGGGTGGGCAGGCCCTGGCACAGGTGCCCAGAGCAGCCGTGGCTGCCCCTGGATCCCTCAAGTGTCCAAGGCCAGGCTGGACAGGGCTGGGAGGTGTCCCTGCCATGGCAGGGGCTGGAATTGATGTTCCCGAAGTCCCTTCCAGCCCAGCCCCTTCTGTGCTCCTCTGACTCTTTGATCTGCATTCTCCAGAGGAAGAGTTACTGGTTTCCAGTGCTGTTGTTCCTAAACTCGACCTTTGTGGCTGTTGCCAGTGCAGGGGAGGATCCAAATGCCAGTGCTGAGGCAGCAGAGCTGCTGGAGCCGGGCAGGGATGGGGAGCAGGGAGGGCTCGGAGCCTCAGCCAGCGTGGGGAGCCTGAGGAGCTGGCACAAAGCTGGGCTCTGTGGGACAAGCCGGAGCAGTGGGGGCATTGTCCTGCTCCAGCAGCCTGGAGAACAGGCCAGAGGTCAGCCCAGGCCTTGAGGAAAAGCACTTTGAGGCGAGATGGAGATTTCTGGCCATGTTTTGGAGGCTCCCCCTCGGAGCCGCAGGGCACAGCGAGCCAGGCCTTAACCCACTGCTCATCAGGATTATTCTTCCTGCCTTCAAGGTGCAAGAGTTAAATCCCCCTGGATCCCAGAGGAGTGACCCTGCAAGGCCCTGAACCCACCTGCAGAGCCTCGCAGGCATCATCAGCCCCACCTTTCTGCCCACAAGGTTTTTCCCATCACAACCATCTGGGAGTTTAGCCCCACACGAGTCAGGGTCACCCCTCCGTTCGCTGCTCTCCAGAGTGTCCCAGAACCCCTAAATCCGAGTTTTCCAAGGCAGCCCCTCGGAGGAGCAGCAGCACAGGGGCGCCAGCCCAGGGGCAGAGCACTGCCAGAGCCACCCAGCACCTCTGCCAGGGGCAGCAGCACAGCCTCATGGAAAGAACAGAGCCCTCGGTCTCCCACGGGCTTTGGACAGCCAGTCCTGACCTTTGGAACCTCCTCACCTGCCACCCACACCCAGGCTCCCCTTCCTGCTGTGGCAGGGAGAGCAGGACCTGGAGAGCTTTAACTGGTGACAGCAGCCCCAGAGCTCCTTGCAAGCAGGATCAGACCCTGAGAGGTGGTTCGGGTGAAACAATGCCCCGAGAAAGTCTCCAAGCACTTCAAAGCTGCGTGGTGAAGCCCTTTGTCCAAATTCCACAGATGGGGAATCAGAGGTGCAGTGAAATGCAGTGATTTGGGCCTCCACGCCCAGCAAGGCGTGACCTGAGGAACATCTCCCTCATCACCGTCCCCATCATGCTCCCGAGTCAAGCAGGAAATGCAGGCTCAGAGCCCAGGGTGCTGCACCTGCCCTGGGGATGGGCCAGGGCAGTTCCTAGCAGGGGATGCAGCCCCAGAGCAGCCCGAGGTCCCTGGGGGTGTCCCTGCCTGCCCTGGAGCGCTGCAGCCGGCCCAGGGACACAGAGGCTCCCCCTGCCAGGGGCTCAGAGCTGCCTGCACACATCCTCAGGGTCCAGGGGGATGTGCTGTGTTGCAATTGGAAGCAGACTCACAAAGAGAGCCTGTGTTCAGGCACCGAGCTATAAATATTCATTTTTTAAACGGCATAACTGGAAAAATGTCTAAATGTCTATTTTTGCCTCCTCTGCTTCACCCACTCAAAACATTGACATCATACCAAGCTCCTACTGGGGCAGAGTCCCTGCGAGAGCTGGAGCAGCCCAACTGCTCGCAGCACAGCGCCGGGGCAGGAGAAAAGCACCTTTGTGTCCTGGAGGATGGAGCAGTGCTGGGGAGGGCAATTCCTGCTCGGAAATGGCAGCTTTTCCCCTGCTCCACGGCTGCCATACCAGTGACTCAGCACAGCCCAGCTCAGGCTGCCACAGCTTTGCCCTGGCTCAGCTGAGGGCCAGGACTCCTCCAAGAGGCTTCCAGCAGCCCAGGCTCAGCGCCAGCAGCCAAACGTGCAGGGGTTTTCTCCGAGGGAATCGTGGAGGAGTCGGGGTTGAAGGGACCCTTCAAGCTCCAGCCCCCTGTGATGAGCAGGGACAATCCCCCTCCGTCCCACCCACCCCACAAAACCCGCCCCAGCTGCCCCTGAGGACAGGACCCCCTCTCTTGGGAGCCAGGCAGTGGGAGCAGCTGGGAGCCCGGCACAGCTCTGGGGAGGGCTGGCAGAGCAGCAGCAGCTCCATCTCAGCCTCTCCTCCTGTGAGGGTGGGAGCTGGGGCTGAGCTCTGGGCTCGGCACAGCCCATCCTGGCACGGCTGCCAGCAGGGCAGGGATGCTCCAGCCTGGAGCTGCTGCTGCCAGAGCTGGGGGCAATTCCAGCCCAGCCCCAGGAGGTGCCCCCAGCCCCTCCTGCCCTCAGAGCCCGGGGATTCTGTGCCCCAGGCGGAGGGCAGGGATTCCTGCCCCTCCCTGCAAAGCTGGGCTGTCCAGCTGTGCCCCAAGGACACCTCTGGGGGTCACTTCAGGGGGCTCAGCCTCGGCTGGAACACAGCTCAGCCATGTGAGGAGCCCTCCTGGTGCCCCAGAGCCCCTCCGTGGCAGCCCTGGGACCTCAGGGCTCTGAAATAGCAGCGAATGTTCCAGCTGGGGCTGAGCAGAGCCCCAGTGCTGCGCTGGTGCACAAAGGGCACGAGTGAAACACAATCACCATGCTGCCATCTGCACCTCTGGGGAGGTCCCTTTTATCCTCAGAGACAACAGAAAAGTCAACATTTCCCATAAAGTGAAGTTACTGAAAAACTCATTGTAGGAATTACCAAAGCCAGCAAGTCTGGGGTTTGTTGGGGGTTTGGGTTTTGGTTTTTTCTCTCTTTTGCTTTCATTGTGAGCTTTCCCCCTTTGTTCCCACAAGTGCTTTTCAGAACACTTGGTTTCGCCTGTTTCCATTTTACTCTAATTTGTCCTGGAGAAGCAACACTTCAGCCTTCACTAAGGACATAATGCATTTTCAACTACTTTTTAATGATGAAATCATTCCCTGCCTCAGATCCTTCAGAGCCCTGGCCTGCTGCTGCAGCTGCACTGCCAGAACATTTCCAAGGCAGCTTCAAGACTCCTGAGCTCCAGGCAGGATCCAACTGCACAGAACTGACCCTGCTGCAGGGAAAACGAGACCAAAATCAGCTGAGAGGAAAAGGAGAGCAAGGAGCAGCCTGTGACACCTCCATTGGCCCTGGAGCTGGCCAGGACAGGGCTCCTCACCTGCAGGGACACTGCCACAGGTGTCCTGGGACACCTTCCCACAGAGTGCCAGCCCACGTGCAAACCCTTCCACACGCAGAAGGAAAACGGGAATGTTTTCTCAGCCACCTCGGCTACCGGTCCTGGCTCCACAGGGATGATTCCAACCTTTTCCTACACCATTTCCTGCCACAGAAGTGCCTGTAAATAGCTCTGGCCATCCACCTGAGGGATGAGGAGCCGCTCCTGGAGGAGGAGGAGCGGTGTGAAAATGGTTTAACGCAGAAGCAGTCCCTGGAAAAGGCTCTGTGCAGGCAGCACAGGAGAGGGGCTCTTTGCCTTCTCCCCATCCCTCAGCAAGCACAAACAGCTCCCAGCTGCTCCAGCGGCCTCTGCACGGGCAGGGCGGGCTGGCAGCAGCCCTGGGGGGAAATGGGGACACCGGTGCCTTCCCGCTCCCCTGGGAACGTGGGGTGGAACAGCAAACCCCGGAGCCTCGGCCACGGGCTCCGTCCCATCAGCCACGCACAGCCCTGAGATCCAAAGGGTGCCCTCAGCCCCCACGCCGGGGCTCTGCAGGGCACAGTGACCCCGTCACAGGCAGGAGGACACAGCCCCTGGCCCCCAGCTGGCTCTGCCCCCAGCCCTCAGCAGGGAGGCAGCACTTGGCCGTGTCCCTTTCCAGCATCCCCCAAACAAAGCCCCAGGGAAGAGCTGGAAAGGGAGCTCTATTTATTTATTTACTTATTTATTTACTTTTGATTTGTTCCCAGCTCCGTGGCTCGTGACCAGCCCTGAGGGTTGGCAGGGCCACTCCTGAGCGAGGGGCTCGTGACGTGCTGCAGGCACGGCGAGAGGAACCAGGCTCAAAATAGGACAGGGAACAAATTTATTTATCCAGCCCAGAATGTGGTAGTTTCTCTTTTTTTTATTTGCCACATTTTCTCATTCTTCACATTCTTTCCCTGCAGAAGCCAAACACCCTTTCCCAAAGCACTCAGCTGCCAAGTGGCACCAGTCCCACAGCAGCCAAAATCCCAGGGGCTGCACAGCAGGAACCACACACTGGATGCAGCAGAAAATACTCAGGATTATCTGATAAGTTGTTTATAACTCCAGCAGAGTTTTCCAGGACAAGCGGCTTCCTTAAGTAAATTTAATTTTGAGAGCAAAAAAAGGGTCAATTTTTTTTTTTCCCCACCATCACAAGTTAAATATTTTATTTCAAAAGCAGAGTTGTGGCTTGCTGCAGAGCAGAGACCAGGATGCGTTTCCACCCCCTTCTGCTTTCATTCCAATCAGCCCTTTAGGAAAAGGCTCCAAGAGTCCAATGCTGCTTGCAGGGGAAGTTTAATGGAGTCTGGAAAACACTCAGGAGCATCTTCTTCCTCTCCGTGGCTTCAGCGGCTGCCGGCTCATTCCCCCTGGCTGGAGCGCGCCCTGTTGCTCCGGGGCAGCGCGGCCGAGGGAGGTTTTCTCGCAAAAATAACCATGTGGCACACGCCCGGCGGTGCCGAGGGGCGCTGGGCCTCGGCAGCTCCCGGGGGACTCTCCCGGCTCGGTGCGGGGCTGGGCTGCGAGCGGGGCCGGCCCGGGGTCGGGGTCGGGGTCGGGGTCGGGGTCGGGGTCGGGGTTGGGGTTGGGGTCGGGGCCAGGCCAGCCCTGCCCAGCCACTCCTGCTGCCGCAGCCGCCGCACCAGTGGTCCCGTGTGGGTCACGTAGGCGTCTCCGGGCGGCTGCTGGGGGTTCTGGGCGCTGGGCAGCCCCACGTTGGGCGAGGGCAGCGCATCCTCTGCAAGCCAAAAACACGGCGTGAGAGCACAGCCCTCCTCGGGAAGGGTCGCAAAGGAGTCCTTTGGTGGCACCGGGGACCCCACGGGGACCAGCCGTGGCTCTGCTGTGGCCACGGGGGCATCGCCGAGGGGCAGCAGCGCCTGTGGCTGCTCTGCATCGGGACCCAAAGAATCCATGGAAGAAACGGCCGCTAGCCACGACTGGCAGCCTCTGAGCCTCTATTTCCGCAGCTGAGCGCGGGGTGCGAGGCTCTGCCCGAGGCACAGGGCCCTGCTGGCCTCAGCTCCCAGACAGAGCCCAGCGCGGGCAGGACCCCGCTGAAAGGGGCTGGAGAGCTGCTCATCCCCACCAGGCAAAGGCCCCCGCGCCCTGCAGAGCAGAGATCCAGCTCCGTCCCTCGCCCCAGCAGCCAGAGAGAGGCACGGAGTGACCCACCGAGGGGCAGGGAGGACAGGGGTCCGGGGTGTGGGGCCAGCCCGCGCCTCCCACCGCTCCCCTTGCAGCCCTCAGCCTCCCTGCACCCCGGCAGGTGTTCCAGGGCTGCAGAGGCTGCCTGGGCAGCACAGCAGGACAAGGGCATGCGGCAGGAATGGCTGCTGTGCTATTTAGTCCTGGGTAAATGCTGCCACTCACGGGATATTCCCGGGCTTTCTAGAGGGCCTCGGGCTCAGCTGCAGTGCCCAATTGCCACAGCATCCTCTCACGGGGCAATAAAGGGCTTGTTCACTTTCCTGAATGGTAAAAAAGCAATGTGACGGAGAACATCCCCAGTTTGGATTTTTGATTGGTGTGGGAACTTTTGGTGTCAGGAGAAAGTTTGGATGCCACCAGCTGAATTTTCCTGGGTGGTTGTGGGTGCTTGGGTGCAAATATCCCCAGACAAGGACACAAGATCTGCCAAATTTCCCATGCTGGAGAGCAGAGACAGAGGCTGATGCAAATCCCAGATACTTCTCCTCTGACCTTCTCTCTATCCCTTCCCAAAGCAGAAACGCTAAAGAAGCCACAGGGAGAGGACACACAAACATTCCCTGCCTGCAGAGCCGGGGTCCAGCAGCTTTCCCTGCATTACATCCCTGGGGAGGCCCCCACAGAGGTGATTCCTCCACACCAAGAGCGTGACAGGAGTGCCCTGGGAGCTGAGGATGGGAATGCAAAGCACTGGAGAGAGGATGCCAAGGGAAAGCCCAGAGCTGACAACATCCCGGAGCAGAAGGAGCTGGGATCATCAGCCACACTTTGTTATTTACAGCCTGTGCTTGGCTACTAGCCTGGAAGTGATTCCAGAGGCCAGGGAGAAAGGGCTCCACGAGATCCTGGGAATGCTACGAGCACGAGCTGCTCTCCCCGCAGCACCTGCCAGCGAGAGCTGTCCCAGCCCTGTCCTGGGACCTGGAAGGGCTGTCCAGGCAGAGCTGGCCCAGCTCCCTCCTGCTGCAGGCACGGGACGGCTGCTGCCCCTGCCCTGCCCTGCCCTGCCCGGGGCTCTCCTGGAGCTGCCCACGCCGAGGGATCAGGACCTGCTGCAGTGGGAAACGCTCCCACACGCTCCTGTCCCAGCCCCACCTCGGGGTCTGCCTGGGGCACGGGTGGAACTGGTGGCACTGGGCTGTTCCCTCCAGGCCCTGACACCTGAGATGAGCCAGGCCCCAGAGCTCACAGACATTCCAGAAATTCCGTTTGCTAGTTTTCATCCTCACCACGAGCTGCTCCAGAGGCTCTGGAGGGCACCGTGCAGCGGATTCCCTCTGCGCGACTCGGGGGAGATAAAAAAGAGCTGCAGCCACGGTCCCACAGAGCTGTGGGGGCTGCCAGCCTGAGCTGCAGCAGGACACGGGGAGGGGATGTGGCCCAGAGCCTGCCCCAGCAGCACAGAGCAGCACTGGAGGCCCCCAGCCCCTGCAGCACCGCGGTGCCCTTCCCTCCGAGGCCAGGCTGGACAGGGCTGGGAGCAGCCTGCTCTATGAGGGTGTCCCTGCCGTGGGACAAGGTGAGCTTTAAGGTCCCTTCCAACCCAAACCAGTCTGAGATTCTCTGCTCCGGCCCAAAAACCCAAGCAAAAAGGCTCCTTTGTGCAGCACAAGCTGCCCCTGCATGCAGCTGTGCTGGGAGAGCCAGGGCTCCCCGAGGCTGCTCGCCCCGGGCTGGCAGCAGCAGCAGCCCCGGCTCAGCCCAGCCAGGCTGTAAATCAGGCCCAGGGTGCTGGGACCCCGCAGGAGCCCCCCTTGCAGAGCAGAGTGTAAAAGCCCCCTCGCTCAAACAACGACCCTTTTGTGATGCTGAAAGTGGGCAAACCCAGAATCTTATAGTTCATGATAGAATTATGGTTTCTTGGAGACTGGGGACACACATGGCCCACTTTAAATCCAAATTAATGCTGCTGAGCTTCAAGGCATTGACAGGCAGAGGTGCACATTACTTTAACACCATCCAAAAAAGCACCACCAAAGACAGGAACAGACAGATACACAGAAGTATCATCACACAGGGAACACAGCTTCTCCTTATCAGCCAGAGATTAAAGCACATGCTGAGATCTGCTCAGTCTTTCCCCAATTTCCAGACATAATTATCAATTCACTTCATCAGCAGGCTGTGCTCTATCGCTGCCATTGTGTGAGGCTGCATTTGGCTCATTTGCTTTACCTTTTCACAATGAAAATAAAACAAAACCCGAGACCAAGCCCGGGGCTAAAGCCTCGCTCAGTAAAGCTGCGCCTCGTGGTGCTGAGCCCAGGGCAGGGCTGAGCAGGGAGCAAACAGCCCCTGCCTGCTCTGCTCCCACTGCCCAGCTGCAGGACAGCAGAGAGGCTCTGGCAACGCAAGGGAAATCTCCTGGAGGAAGGAGGGAGGGAGGGAGGGAGGCTTTTCTGAGAGCCACTGGAGCCATGAAGCGCCCAGCGCTTTGCCCCACGCCGCAGCTCATGGGTTTCATTCTCAGAGCTGCTGGCAGCAGGACAGGTTTCACACTCTTATATTTAGAGAGCCTCGCCTGACAAACAGCCAAAGCTGTCGCCTGTAAATCAGGGGGCTCTGACAGGGCCCAGAGCAAGCAGTAAAAGCAAATGGGGGAAATGAAATTACAGGCTGCAGAGGGACCTCTGCAAAAGAGTAAGCTTTTATTTTCTGTTCCTAAAGTTCACAGTCATTACAAATATTTCTCCCTCTGTTCTTTCATTTGTTTTTAAGGCAGTCCCTGCTGTGAGGCCCTGAGCCCCCTCAGCTTCCCGCATTCCTGGCTGGGGTGGCCTGGCCTGCAGGAGCTGACAGATCCAGGGCTGGGCCAGGAGATTCCGCTGGTGGCTCCTGGTGCCAGGGGAGGCAGGAGCAGCCTGGGCACTCCCAGGTCCCTGCAGCCCACCAGGCTTAGGGACAGGGTCCTGCTGGGGTGGCACCACAGCACTCAGAACAGGCCTGGCTGAAGGTGGCACTGTGAGATCCGTGGCCGGAGTCAGCCTGAAAGGCCTTTTCCAGCATTAATGGCTCTGCACTCTCCCACCGACACGGGGTTTTCACTCACACTGAAACATCTCCTTTTCCCACAACCAAGCAGAAGCACAGGAAACTCCTGGACCACCCTGGGAAGCAGCAGCAGCTGATGCCCCTCCTGTCCCAAAGCCGGGGGGCCAAGAAGGCTGACAGGCACCACTGGGAACATCCTAATGCTGCATTTCACGTGCTTGGCCGGGGGAGCCTCAGCACAGAGACTTCCTGCCTCCAAGGCTCCCATCCAAGGGTTTTCCAACCTCTCAGCACCAGCAAAATAAGGAGAAGCAAGTGCTCCTCTGATAGAAGCAGGATTCAGCCCTTCCTTGTCCCGTACAACTCCACAGCACTTTGCTCCCATCTCCAGCAGGATTTTAATTTGACCCTAAGCACAGAGATGGACCAGCAATTGCAAAATCAACTGCTGGGAACCAAATCAAGCTGATGAAAGGATAAGAGCAACAAAAATCCCCTTTATTCATTCATCTGATTCTACTGTTTGAAGTTCTCCACGAGCAGCTCCCAAGCCAAGCTCCTCCCTGTGTGTGTGAGCTGGGGGCTGTGTGATGAAGATGGAAAGAGAGGATCACCGGCTCTGAAAGGGGAGGAGCAGGAACAGAGCAACAGAAGAGGCAGCACGGCACATTTGGGAAGTCAGGATCCCGTGACAGATTCCAGGGAAGGTGAAAAACCTTGTCTAGGTGCTAGGGCTACAGTGAAAAGCCAACAGAAGGAACAAATAGCTCAGCAAGTATTCTGTTCCTGTTTATTCCACAACAGGCTTGAACCAGCATCAGGTGGGGGGGACAAGTGCCCATCACTGCCTTCAGGGGGCTTGGGATCCAGGGCATTGAGCCAGGGGCTAACCGGGGTGGCTGATTAGCCACGCTCCCACCCCAGGCCAGGGGCACCACACTCCCAAATACTCCCCAACAGGTGCTGAGGTGGGAATGAATCCCTGTGGATCACATCCCCCTCACCTCTCCCCAGAGCAAGCCCTGCCCTCAGCAAGCCCAGGAGCCACGTTCAGATGCTGGGAGCAGCCCCCCAAACCAGCCCCAAGGCTGGAAAGCGCCGGGGAAAGAGGAGGAAGGGGCATGAGGGATCCCCCAGCAGCAGAAGATACAGGCAGTGCAGCCCCAGGGACACTGCTGGGACACTGCTGGGACACTGCTGGGACACTGCTGGGACATGGCTGGGACACTGCTGGGACACTGCTGGGACATTGCTGGGACACTGCTGGGACATTGCTGGGACACTGCTGGGACACTGCTGGGACATGGCTGGGACATGGCTGGGACACTGCTGGGACATGGCTGGGACACTGCTGGGACACTGCTGGGACATGGCTGGGACACTGCTGGGACATGGCTGGGACACTGCTGGGACACTGCTGGGACATTGCTGGGACACTGCTGGGACACTGCTGGGACACTGCTGGGACATGGCTGGGACACTGCTGGGACACTGCTGGGACACTGCTGGGACACTGCTGGGACATGGCTGGGACACTGCTGGGACATGGCTGGGACACTGCTGGGACATTGCTGGGACACTGCTGGGACACTGCTGGGACATTGCTGGGACATGGCTGGGACATGGCTGGGACACTGCTGGGACACTGCTGGGACATTGCTGGGACACTGCTGGGACACTGCTGGGACATTGCTGGGACATGGCTGGGACACTGCTGGGACATTGCTGGGACATGGCTGGGACACTGCTGGGACACTGCTGGAACAGTGCTGGGACACTGCTGGGACACTGCTGGGACATTGCTGGGACACTGCTGGGACACTGCTGGGACATGGCTGGGACACTGCTGGGACATGGCTGGGACACTGCTGGGACATTGCTGGGACATGGCTGGGACACTGCTGGCACACTGCTGGGACATGGCTGGGACATGGCTGGGACACTGCTGGGACACTGCTGGGACATTGCTGGGACACTGCTGGGACATTGCTGGGACATTGCTGGGACATTGCTGGGACACTGCTGGGACATTGCCGGGACATTGCTGGGACAGTGCTGGGACATTGCTGGGACACTGCTGGGACATTGCTGGGACATGGCTGGGACACTGCTGGGACACTGCTGGAACAGTGCTGGGACACTGCTGGGACACTGCTGGGACACTGCTGGGACATTGCTGGGACATGGCTGGGACACTGCTGGGACACTGCTGGGACACTGCTGGGACATGGCTGGGACACTGCTGGGACATTGCTGGGACACTGCTGGCACACTGCGGGGACACTGCTGGGACACTGCTGGGACATTGCTGGAACACTGCTGGGACATTGCTGGGACATTGCTGGGACATGGCTGGAACACTGCCGGGACACTGCTGGGACACTGCTGGGACACTGCTGGGACATGGCTGGGACACTGCTGGGACACTGCTGGGACATTGCTGGGACACTGCTGGGACATGGCTGGGACACTGCTGGGACACTGCTGGGACATGGCTGGGACACTGCTGGGACATGGCTGGGACACTGCTGGGACACTGCTGGGACACTGCTGGGACATGGCTGGGACACTCCTGGGACATTGCTGGGACACTGCTGGGACATGGCTGGGACACTGCTGGGACACTGCTGGGACATGGCTGGGACACTGCTGGGACATGGCTGGGACACTGCTGGGACACTGCTGGGACATGGCTGGGACACTGCTGGGACACTGCTGGGACATTGCTGGGACACTGCAGGCACCCAAGGCAGGGAACGTCTGACCCCACAGCAGCACAGGGATGGCCCAGCTAGAGCAGAAGCAGCTCCTGGGCCAGGCTGGTGTGAGCGGGGGGATTCACCAGGCTGCTGCTGCTTCAGCCAGCTCGGATCTGTAAGCAAGAGCTCGTCCCTGCTGTCAGACAAGCAGCAGTCTTGAATTAAACCCTGCTCAAGCTGCTCGCTTCTCACCAAGCCCAGCTTTAGTCCTGTACTCCCCCTGCACGGGCACCCCCTGGCTGGGAGATGGGCAGCAGGGACGTGTCCATCCCACGGGAGCCACCAAACAGGGAGCACGGAGCTGGGGGAGCCACCAGAGCCCAGAAACTCAGGAGAAAGTGCTTGTTTATGTGAAAGCACAAGGAGGCAAATAGTTGACATTAAGCTTTTGGGGAGGCTGTGGGACTGGGCTGTTCCTTTCAGCCCTCACACAAAGGGCCCCTTTTTGTCTCGCTGTAAAACAGAAACCATATTGAAGGGTCTGTGGAATTTCTGGGCATTTTTTCCCCTGGGAGACACAGTGCCCTGCACTCCAATGCAGATGAAGCAGGATGCAAAGGGCAAGATGTTCAGAAGCGGCTCCAGGGCCGCCTCCTGCCCTGCTGCTGCCACAGCCCCCCCAAAATCCTGTCCCCCAAAACCCTCAGCGCTTCCAGCATGCTCAGGGGCAGAGCCTGGAGGTGCCCCAGGGCTCCCAGCAGCTCCCGCAGCTGGAGATGCTGCAGGGAGCCCGTGCTGAGCGCAGCCCCTTTGGAAAGGGACAGAACTGCCACCCCAGCCCCGCTGAGCTCCAGCGTGCTGGGACTGCTCATCCCCGAGAGTGCCCGGCTGCCCCCAGGAGTGACCCCGAGCCCACCCTCAGCACCTCCCTGCCCCAGCAAGGACCGGGATGTGCTGCTGCTCCAGCAGTGCTGGGGACACCTCCCTCTTTCACTTGGCCAAGTTTCACACCGCAGCTCTGCCCCCAAAGGTGTTTTCGGGCTGGTCCGAGCCCTGTGGGGCAGGAAACTGCCAGGGCCTCCCCATGCACAGGGAAGGATTCCTTCCTGACGAAGTTTAAGGATCCGAGTCCCGTGAGCGCTGCAGCCGCTGCTGCGTGCAGCTTCCCCTCCTCAGCACTCAGCACCACGGGCACAAACAGCGGCTCCCCTTCCCTCTGGGGCCCGGCGCCGCTCCCCGGGGCAGGGAGGGCGTTTCAGGACAGCTCCGGTGCAAAGGCTGCGGCCACAGGAGACAGAACCCCCCCCCCCTTGTCCCGCCCTGGGACCCCGGTGGTGGCAGGAGCGCGTCCGAGTCCTGCCAGGCACCGCAGGGACCGGCCCGGCTCGGGCGGGGGAGCGCCGGCACCGCCGGGGCAGCGAGGGCGGCCGGCACGGGAGCGCCCTCCGCTAACCGTGAGACCCCGAGCGAGGACAGCAAAGCCCGGAGCACATCCACGGCTCCATCTGACGGGAGCCTCTTGGAGAACAGCCGCTCCCAGCCCGCCTGGGGCCGAGCAGCCGCTCCGGTTCCCCGGGACACCGGGAACAGCCTCGCCCGCCCGCAGCCGGTGTCCTGCTGGAAACCACAGCCAGGGACCGGCCCGAGCTGGGCGGGACCCCCCAGGACCACCCAGACCAGCCCCTGGCCCTGCCCAGACCCCCAACAACCCCACCCTGCGCATCCCTGGAGCGCTGTCCAAACGCTCCTGGAGCTCTGGCAGCCTCGGGGCCGGGACCATTCCCTGGGCAGTGCCCAGCAGGCTTTTAATAACAAAATGGAGACTCTTCTGCTTGATGGTTTTCCCTGCTTTCACTAAAATCCTGCTCTCTAATATGGGAAAAGGATTTCTGTGTGAAGGCACTCAGATGAGGAGACATCCAACCCCAACAGCTAAAATGAGTTGAGCTGGCTGAAAAGGAGTTGGGAAGACAAAGCTCCAAGCCTGAAAGTATTTTGCTGGAATAGATCTGCTTTTGAGAGCTGTTGACTTTTTGACAAGATGAAAAACTGGAAAACATCCACTTTGCATCAAAAACGTGTTCAGGCAAGAGAACAGAAAATCTCACTTTTCAGTGAAAACAATCCCTCCAAATGGAAAACTTGCACTGTTTGTTTTCATTCTGCCATGAAATTCCCCTTAGCACAGGGAAACATTCTCAGCCAGCCCCATCAGCACGTGGGCTGAGAGGAGAAGTGACAGGACAAGTCACTTGTGCTGCTTGCGAGAGGAGAAGTGACAGGACAAGTGACACCGTGCCCCAGGCAGGACACTGCAGGCACAGGGCTCGGCTGTTCCCGCTCATCCCACAGTCTCACATGTTCCCAGAGTGGCCCCTGCTGGGCCGAGCCCCCCTCCAGCTGCAGCCCACGGGAGATGTCACTGCCCAAACATCTCCCGAGCTGCGAGCCAGCAGCATCGCTCCCGCACAGCATTCCCTGCTCCAGGCAGCTCCAGGCTTTTGGCTTTGCTGCACTCAGCATTGCAAACCCCAGCCCTGCCTGAGCAGCCTGGCCCTTTGAAATCAAGGAATTAAGTTGAAAAAGCCCTCCAAGATCAGCGAGACCAGCCATTCCCTCAGCACAGCCAAGGCCACCCCTACACCCTGTCCCCAAGTGTCACACGCACAGCTTTTCAGTCCCCAGGGATGGGGACGCCACCCCGGCCTGGGCAGGCTGTTCATGGAGCAGGAGAGGATGGACAAGGTCACGTCACCCCCGGGTCCCCTCGGCGTGCATGCCATGGCACCCAGCACACAGCCCTGACCCACCCCACATTCCGGGAGGGGCCCCTGGACACGGACTGTCCTGGACACCACGAGCAGGGCTGGGACAGCAGCTGTTTTTAGCAGGAAGATGCTGCAGGGCTGTGACACCTCCCTGCCACGCCAGAAATGTGAGACAGGAACATTCAGTGTCTCTGTTTGTGCCATTCCCCTTCCTTGGCGAGGGAGCCTCCCCTGCCCGTCCCCAGGAAACCCAGGATGGGCTCCCCAGTCCCTCATTCCTGCACAACAACCACCAGGGCAGAAAAGGGAACCCTGCCCAGACCCACCACCAAATATAACCCAGGCAGGGCCGGAGCACACGAGCCTGGCCTGCACATGGATTACCCTGGGCTTGTCACATTTATTGTTTCGTTCAATGACCTTCTGGAGTGCCTCAGCTGCAGCAGTCCCTCCTTTCTGTTGTGTCTTCCCCCAGCACAGATCCCCCCCAGCCCCGGGGTCTCCAGAGCTTCTGCCAGAGCAGCAGCTGCACATGAGGATAAAAATAAAATTTACACATCCAGGGAAGAAATTCCCTCCAGGAGTTGTGGTTGCTGAGTTCTGGTGGGGGCTGTGTGTTTTTGGGAGCCTCCTGGAGTGACCCGAGTGATTTGAGGTCACTTGAAGCAACGTCTGGGTGACTTCACTTTCCTACTCATTGTCCCTGGTGGGTGTCACATGCCCCAGACCCATTTATCTCCGAGAGGAAAGGACAGGCCTGGATTCCGTGGGGAATGTCCCAGAGGCAGCAGGAGCACTCTCCCGAGGCAGCTGGGCTTTGTGCCTGAGCAGCCCTTCCCTGGATCCCGGGCTGGGAAGGCACTTCTGACAAGGGAAGCTGTGAACAGCTCTGTCATCACGGGAGCTCTCGTGTCACCACTCGTGTGACCCCCTCTGTATCTGCCATCAGCGGCAGCCTTCTGTCAGCCTCCAGCCTCACTCAGCACAGGAACTTCTCCCCATTTCACACCACAGCTCACCAGGAGGGAAAGCAGCATTCCCAGGGTCCTGCAGCACATCCAGAACGACCTGAGGAGCTTTGTGGCGATTTCTGGAGGAGCTGTTCACCCTCTTGTCCAGAGGAGATGCTGTGCACCGGCTGCTCCATCAGCAGGGCTCGGCCCTGGACACACCAGAGGCCACCAGGAGCTGCTCGGGGGACAGAGGGGCCAGCAGGACACGGTGGCACATGGAAACCCTCAGATCAGCCGCCCACAGTGAAACCCACGCTCTGCTTCTCTACAAGTGAACCCCAGAGCTTTGTTTGCTCTTTCCTGCATCCCTCACACATTCCTGCCGGAACTCTGGATGGGATTTCCAGGAGACACCAACACCAAAGGCCAATCACTCACAGCACTGTGCACTGCCCTTCCTGAGCTGTGCTCAAGGAAAGCTCGCAGTGAATTCCTGCCTGGAGAAGGGCTCAGCCTTCTCTCCATGGCATGGGACAGGGAAGTGGAAATCAGAACGATCTTCCCGGCGGGGCAAGGAAGGCAAAGGCCAAGAACAGTCAAACTGAGTGCCCCCCTCCCCACCCTGCCCCTTCCCTGAGCTGGTGGGAAAGGGATGTCTCGGATTTACACTCCATAAAGTGCTTGAATCCTAAAAACAGAGGCACCCTCAAATGAAAGCACAGACCACTACGTCCAAGAGCATCCAGAGATTTTTCTTGCCAACAGTGACACACCCTTGGCCAGCATTTCCTCAGCAAAAGGTTAATCCCCTCCAAAGTGCTCTCTCTGGTTTTCTTTTCCAGAGGAAAGTCCTGTCCAAGCCATCAGGCACATCCAGGCCCTCACCTGTGGGACTCAGCCCTACACAAGAGCCATTGAACACCTCAAATCACCCACTGGGTCTTGGATACTCCATAGCCAGAGGAGCCAGATCAGGGCATTTGGATCCAATTAGTTTCCCTAATCTGCCCTGAAAGGCAGCCAGGGCTGGGGCTGCTCCAGCTGCACACATGGCCTGGAGCAGGAAAGGCACAAGGCCCTCAGAACATCCTCTCCAGCGTGGATTTCCCAATAGTGCTGCTGCTCACTCCAAGAGCAAAATCACTCCACTGAAGTCTTCCTGCTCAGCAAAACTGATCCCTCCTCCCTGCAGCAACCTTTGTCTGCTCTCTCCAGCCCTGAACCATCAAATCCCTTTGGAAATTCGCAAGCAAAGCCTATGGGCGAGACAGAATAAAATTCCTGCACGTTCTTTTTTTTTTTTTTGCTGTTGAGAGCACAGAAACCCCAAGCTGCACAAAAGCTTCCAGCTCCTCCAGACACCTCCTGTGCTGCAGGAACTGCTCCTCTGCCACATCCGAGCTGCAGGAGCCATGGCTGGCAGGAACAGGAATGTCTGTAGAGCCTGGAATTAGGATCCTTTTTCACGGTGCAGATATATCCCCTACTGCTCAGCCCCCAGAGCTGGTGAGCAAGCACGAGGTGACACAGCAAAGGACAAAGGAGAAGTGAGAGAACTCCCATTCCTTGGCTGGTGGAAGTCGGGGAGGTTTGTGGAGCCCAGCTGGGATCTCACCCATCGGGGTCTTTCTTTGGGAAGTTCAAATGGATGTGGGGGTCTGGCCCAGACCCGTGGGGAAGGGCCCAGATCCCCAGTGCTACCCCCAAAGAACAAGCAGGGCTGGCCAGACGCTGAGGGGGACCCACACCCAGCTGCCCACAGCGGCCACCCCACTGCAGGGTAACCCAGAGCAGCTCCAGGCTGCCTCGGGAGCAGGGAAAAGCAGCGCCAGCACCTCAGCTCCTGGCTGTGCCTCAGCTCCTGTGTGACGGGACCTGTGGCTGCTCCTGCATCTGTGAATGCCACAATGCAGGCATTCCCTGCAGGCATTCCCTGCACCGGGCTGTGAGCAGGCATTCCCTGCAGGCATTCCCTGCAGGCATTCCCTGCAGGTATTCCCTGCACCGGGCTGTGAGCAGGCATTCCCTGCAGGCATTCCCTGCAGGCATTCCCTGCAGGCATTCCCTGCACTGGGCTGTGAGCAGGCATTCCCTGCAGGCATTCCCTGCAGACATTCCCTGCACCAGGCTGTGAGCAGGCATTCCCTGCAGGCATTCCCTGCACCAGGCTGTGAGCAGGCATTCCCTGCAGGCATTCCCTGCAGACATTCCCTGCACCAGGCTGTGAGCAGGCATTCCCTGCAGGCATTCCCTGCAGGTATTCCCTGCACTGGGCTGTGAGCAGGCATTCCCTGCAGGCATTCCCTGCAGACATTCCCTGCACCGGGCTCGGCTGAGTCCCGCACAGCTCCCGGCTCCAGCCCTGACCACAGAGGCGCGGGAGGAAGCGAGGGCCCGGGGCTTCTCCAGCAGGTCCCAGTCCAACATCTGCTTTCCATGTTCCCCTGGCAGTGCTCCAGGTGCACGCAGCACACTGGGGTCTGTCTGTCTGTCTGTCTGCACACAGCAGGGCCCTCTGTCTGCTCCAGCACCGCTGCCCACAGATCCAGCAAACCTGGGAGGCGGCACGGAGCAGCTCCCTGAGGAACACAGCCCTCGTCCCCCGGGACAGGTGAGGGGACAGAAGAGCTGCCGTGAGCAGGAGGGATCCCCACAGCTCAACCCCCACAGGTACAACCCAGCGGGACACGACCCTTCCACCGGGCAGGGACGGGCCGGGCAAGCCGGGGCTCCACGGGGGCCGGGCAAGCCGGGGCTCCACGGGGGCCAGGGGCACACTTGGGGCTGTCGGGGCCAGGGCTGCACCCCGCGGGTTGGTGGGGGGGCTCCTCCACCTGACCCTGGCGTGGCCAGAGCTGGGCCGGGCACATCCCCGTCCCAGGCAGGATGCACCAGCAAACAGAAACTGCCAGAAGGTGCAAACATGCAGGGACATTCAAACCACCCAGAATTAAGTTACAGACTCCGTCATCACTTTCTGGCACAGACTGCACCCCTTGCTCCCCGCAGGAGTGGAGGCAGCGCGCAGCCACAGGCCGGCTCCGATGTCTCTGCACAGGATGTTCCACACGCCAAATTCAATGTTCGCTCTGCGCGAACCGCGCCCAAACACCCAGGAAATCATTTCGGTGTCACCTGGTGCAAACACCAACTCCCCGCCCGAGCAGCCGACACAAACGGGGCGCTAAATGGGTGCAATTAGCCACTCACTGGCATCAATTATCGGCAATCAGGGAGGGGGAAGTTACACCTGGGGCAGCGAACTGCCACAGGAACTTATAAGTGAGGATCGCTTTTCTGCTGCGCTGCTTGAAACGAAATCCGAGTGTTTCCCGATCTTTCAGGGAATGCGTCCCACATTTACCAAAGAGTAAATTCTGACTCCCCTGGGAGCTGCAGAAATCCCAGCGGCCCGAGCGCTTCCCGCGGTGCTGGAGGACACTCAGGGCAGCAGAACCAAGGAGAAACAGAACACTGACCCTTCACCCTGGCACAGCATAGCCCATCTCCGCCTGCAGCCAGGAGCTGAGCACCAGCCAAGCGGAGATTTAGGATTATCAGTAAAAACGTCCCAAAATTTAGCAGGAAAGCAGCGTGAGGGAAATGCCCACGCCGCGGGGATGCTCTGCTGTAACCCTGCCCATCGCCGCCCTCACCTGAGCTCAGGCCCTCGGAGATGTTGATACAAGGCTTTTCCATCCCCGGCAAGTGGTCAAATGCATCCTTCTCTGATGGCTCCAGGATTTTCTTTTAAAAAACTCACAATGTGTCTCACCGAATCTACAGTGGGGGTACAAAGCAGACAAGGTCGTGTTTGGCTGTGTGGCCACAAGGTTTTTTTCCCTTTGTTCTCCCTCACGGGCAGGTCAGGAGTGTGCAAAAAAATCACTTTATGAAAGGCCAATGTCCCTAGAGGAGACAGAGAGTCCGCAGCTTTACTGGAATGAAGGGAGAGTCCATTGGGCCCCACGCCGGGAGGTCTCTCCCGAGGTTTTGGGGGTGCAGCCTCCTTGTATCCCCAACTCCCGGCCGTGTGTTGCCCTCTTCCTTTCTCCCTGGGCTGAGGCACAGGGAAGGTGCAGCCCTCCCGAACCGCCTACCCCATATCCCCCCTTGGACACGTGGGGACAGTTCCCCCCAAAGCTGGGGAGTTCAGGCTGCCTGGGCTCTGCAGTGGACTTTGCACTGACCCCTTTGTCCATTCCCCTAAGGTGCAGGAGGTCAAACTCGCTGGGTCTGTGACCAACCCCGGTGGAGACACCAGGACCCATCTCGGGGACACCCAGGACCCGTCTCGGGGACACCAGGGACCCATTTCTCCTAAAGACCCCTCCTCGAGCAGTAAAGAATCAGCACCCGTGCTCCGGCACTCGCCTGCCTGGCTCGGGAGCACGGGTGAGCCCGACTGAAAGCCTTGGAAGCTGCCTTGGAGCTGCTGCACACAGAGCTCACGGCTTTGGAAAGCACAGCCAGGGGCCAAAGTCACCTGCTCTAAAGAAAAGGCAGGGTTGGAGCTGGTGACGGGTGTTCCAGCCCCAGCCTCCCTCGCTGTGTGCTCCTTAAAGCAGGTTACGAGGGAAAGCTCCCTGCCTGTCCAGCCAGGAGCCGCGCTGGGAGCCACACTCCCACCCAGGCGGCCTGCAGCGGGCTACGGGATGCTGCTGGACACCGGGCCAGCTGGCCGAGCTGGGAGCGGGGCAGAGGACACAGGCCGGGGTGCAGACACTCCCTGGGGCTCCCTCCCATGCCCTCTGTCGCTGCCGGCTGCCCAGGCTCAGCTCCCCGCTCCGTTCCAGGTGCCAGCCTCCCCCAGCCCCGCTTCCCCCGCGGTACCTGGATGCCGAGCAGCGCACGGGGCAGGGCAGCGGCTGCTGGAACCGAGGGCTCGGGACACACCCAGGAACGCCGGCAGCGCCGGGCGCCCGTGACGGCACAAAGCACCCCCAGCCCCGTTAAAGGGGGAGGGGACACCCAGCCCAGCTGCTTTTGTCCCCCAGAGCCACCTCCTCCATCAGTGCCAGCGGCTGAGCCCGACCCCAGCCATCCCCCACACCCCAAAAGGGGTTTTGGAGCTCTCGGGGTGGGGGGATTCCTCCTTTGCTGGGCTCCAGCTGGGTCAGCCAGGTGCTCTGGGGGCTCCCAGGGCACTCAGTGCTCGTTTCCTTAGGAAAGCAGCCTAAAACCAGCCTGGCTGTCTCCAGCTGTTCCTGCTGTCCTGTGCATGGCCCTTGTACGGCCTCATCTGTGCCTCCAAGTGTTTCTGTGCCCTGCTTACCTCTCCACCAGGATGTGCCTTTTCCTGGGCCGCTGACACAAATCCTACAGGACTCCCCAAGGTGGCGTGTGGGCACCGTGTCCTGGCTCCTACAAAAGCTGGTTCCTGGTCTTAACCATGAAACAACAGTTCAGGGGCTGCTGTTAGCCTGACTCTGAGCCCAGGGCCGGGGCAGGGCTGGTGTCCCTGCAGAGGTGCAGAGCAGCACTGGCACAGCCACGGGGATCAGTGCTGCTTGTGTGTCACCTCACAGACCCCGCTGAAGATTCTGCTTTTATCTCCACGTATTTGAAAAATCCCCAGCCCAGCCCCGGGAGCTGCTGGAGCAGGGAGTTGGATTCAGGACAGATTCTGCCCTCCACCGAAGACCCACAGGGGGAAGGGTTTTGCAAGAGCACGAATGGGGTGACCTCATGGAGGCTTTCTGCACAAAGCCTCGGGGAACTTGCGATCCCTCCCAGAGCTTCCAGTTTGCTTTTTGTAATCCCTCCCAGAGCTTCCAGTTTGCCCCTCACGGCAAACGGCAGGAGAAGCGGGCTCTGTGGGGGGAGCCCGGTCCCCAGGGAATTCCGGGGATTTCATCCTGTCCCCGATCGTCCTTCCGCGGGGCTGAGTGTGCCCTGCCGGGGCTGCCGTGCTTGCCCTCCCGGTGCGTGTGTGGGGGACAGGAGGGGAGCAGCTCTCCCTGCAGCCCCCGTCTGCGCCGTCCCCTGCAGGCACAGCACGGAGGTTTTCGCACTGAAAACACGGAGCCCTCGTGGCAGGAGCCGATTTTCACCTGCAGCGGGTGGCGAGGGCTCCCCGCGGGGCCCGGGCTGGAATTCCTGCCCGGCTGCGCACGGATGGGATCTGGACGCTCGCGGTGTCTGCACTGAGTAACGCCTCTGGCAGCCGGCAGCGAGTTTGGGAAGTGTGTAATGGAGCATCTGCGCCACGGGAGCCCCGGGGGACGCCTGGGGCAGGGAGGGACAGCTGGACCACCCAGGCACGGCCCGCCCCGCTCCGAGCCCGCGGGCCAGGGCTGGCAGTGCCCAGGCGGGCTCGCCCGGCGGCGGGGACAGGCGGTGACCCCGCCGTGTCCCCGGAGGAGGGCAGGCGGAGCCGCTCCCGGAGGAGGGACAGCGCATCTTTATCGTGTTTTGGGGCGGATTTTCATAATCGCAATCCTGAGCAGTGCAGTCAGGGAGCAGGAGGGGACGGCAGGGGCAGAGGGTGGGAGCTGGAATGGGCCGAGGTGGGACAACATGGGAGGATGCTCCCAAAAAGGCAGCGGAGAAACCAACAAATGCAAGCGAGCCGAGGAACTCCACCCAAACCAACCCCGGGAGCAGCGCTGATCTGCGCCCAGGGCAGCCCCTGGCACGGGTGGGCAGAGCTGGGGGGGTCACAGGAGCTTCACCATCTCCATCCCCATCCCTGGCAGCTCCCGGGCATGGCCTGGCACCTCCATCCCCTTTTCCGGGGAGCCGGGGGCTCCTGCAGCTGAGCCCCTGTGCTTGCACAGAGCGCCGCAACCAAAGCCGGCTTTGGCCACTCCCAGGGCCGAGTCCTGCCGGGCCAGCAGCTCCAGCGCTGAGCTCACTCCTGTCCCGGCCCCAGCGCGTCCCCGCCCTGTGCTGGAGCTGCAGGGAGCCCGGGCTGGAGGGTGCACCCAGCTCCTCCAGCTCAGCGGCAGGGGGAGAGGGGAGGAGAGGGGATCGGAGCCGAGCAGGAGGTTATTCCACCCGAAAAACTGCCGGTTTCCTGCTCGGGGTGCTGCTGGCCCGTCCCAGAGGGATGGGAGCAGCGGGGGCCGAAGGGAACAGCTCCCAAGGCCCCAAAGAGCCCCCGAGGCCGCGCTGACGAGAGCAGGGGATGCAGGTTCAGAGCAAGCAAAACGGGGGGTTTTGGGTTTGTGGTCACTCTGGGACAGGCTGGGGCTCTCATCCTGTGCTTGTCCCACTGTAAGGGCCGGAGGAGCTCGGGAAGAGGCTTCCATGGTTACCTGCACTCATGGAAACAGCCCTGGCTCCAGCGGTTCCAGCCCCAATGACGCAGCAGCCCAGTGCTGAGGAGGATTCCAGGAGCTCCCTCTGGTTCCAACATTCCTGGAAATGAATAATCCCTTCCTCTGGGAGCCCCCTGCCCTGGGAAGAGCAGCATGAGGAGAACCTGAGGCAGCACAGCTCCAGGCTGGGCTCTGGCAGGACAGGGAGTCAAGGCCACTCCTGGTGTGACACGAGTCCGGCCGGGCTGGGCCAAACTCTGCGTCACTTCCACCAAATCCCTGTCCCTGCAGAGCGGGACACTCGGCATGGCCTGCACCGTCCTCCTCCCCGGGGCTGGGCTCCTTTCCAGATGCCTTTGGGATGTGCAGGGAGAGTGGAACAATTTCCAGGATTTATTGTTTACAGCCAGAGGTGCTCGTTCTGTGAGGGATACACAGGGAAATGCCTGTGGAGCCGCCTCCGAGTCATTCCTTCCCCGGGATCACATCCAAGAGGTCTCACCAGAGTCCCAAAAAATCCCTTTCCATCCAGCATGACACGCATTCCTCCTCCTCTGCCTGGTTGAGAGACCCTCAGGGCTGGGCTGAGCTCTGGAGGGGTTTCCCAGGATTCCTGGGATTGCTCAGCCATGCCCAGCTCCGCGCGGCCTTTCCTTGCAGGAGAACCGAGCTGGGGGCACAGACCTGCCCTGACCCCCAGCCCTCCCCGGGCTGTCCCAGCTCCCGGGCGTGTGGGATCCACAGGAAAGCCCAGCACGCAGGGGAAGGGCAGAGGGCAGGACGAGATAAGAACATCTCCGGGAAATCTGAGTCACCCTGGCGTTCCGAGGGGTGGGAGGGAGCGGTGGGAGCTGCCCCAGCGAGTGCTCGGACAGCTCCAGCCTCTGCTGGTACAGCACAACGGCTCAGCCCCGCCAGGGCAGGCGAGGCAGGGAGCGCTTTTCCTGTCCGAGAGCTCAGGAAACGGCCAGGGCCACTGCCTCCCCTCCTCCCCGGGCTGCTGTCCCTCCTTCATCCCTGCAGGAGTTCATTCCCGCATTCCTGTGCCAGCCCCTGTCCCCGTTCACAGCTGGGACCTGTTCTGGGGAGCCGAGGACCACTCTGGGACCCCTCAGCCCATCCCAGCAGTGCCACCTCCAGAGGATGGCTCGCGAGAAGGTTTGGGGGGCTCAGACAAGGCCCTGGCACCCTCTGGCAGGGGCAGGGAGCTTTGTCACCCATGGTCACATCGGCCTCGTGTCCCACCCTGCCCGAGGACAGAGCCTGGCCTTCCACGCCACCCCTGGGAAGTATCAGCATGAAAAGCTCCTGCTCCGGGGCTCTGGCCTTGGTCCCACACAGCGAAGCCACAGTGACCCTGCCCGTGGTGGAGCTGCACAGCCAGCCAGGGCTTCCCCCAGAGATCCCAGCCCAGGAGCAGGGACAGACCCTCTCCTGGGGTCTGTTCATTTATGGGTTATCTGCACAGCCCTGGCACACGTTTGTGTTGCTGGGAAGGAGAGGGGCAGTGAGAAGACACCGAGCTCCAACACCGGTAATTAAATATGAAAAGTAATTTCTATTCTGTTCTGAGAGAAACAGGCTCTTTGGGGGTGGTGTGTCGCAGCTGGAGCTGGACACACCAAACCCACCTGCTGACAGCTCCTGGGACACTGATTCCTTGGATCTGGGAGTGTCCTGAGGGCTGCTCCATGGACTTAAAATGGGGTGGATTTGACTTCACCTGTATGGGGTTGGTTTGAACAAATTACTAAAAGTGGAATCAGTTAATTGGAAGCTTCTCTGGCTGTCAGTGACTGACACTGTTCAGCTATCAGGAAATACAGGTCAGGAATGGCAATAAATTGCAATAAATTGCAATAAATTCCACATCTCGCCGTGTCCAGGCAGTGCTCCTGCTGCTTGGATCCATGGCCATGCTTCAAATTCCCTCCAGACAGCGAGATCGTCACCATTTCCCCTCGCAGCTGCTGAGTGCTGCAGACTTCCAAGGTTTCAGCCCTTGAGCTGTGCTCGTTTTTTATTCCCTTTCCTTGAAGGCCCCGACACATCCCCGGGATCCGGCGGCTCCCGGCTGGACGCGCTTGGGCGTTGCTCAATCACATTTAAGGAAAACAGCTCAGAGTGTCCCACACACGGACCCAGCGCCTGCCAGGGCTGCGAGCAGCAGCCAGATTCTGGCTTTTTATTCGGAATGACACAGGAAAGACGGAATGTCTCCCCTCCGACCCCGGGAAGGGTCACACAGATGGCTTCCAGGCCCGGCAGAGCTTTAGGACACGGGATAATTCCCGTGCACATGAGCTGTGCTGCTTCCTCTTGTGTAACTACAAGATCTTTGCAGCTGGAAGTCAGAGGTCCTGCAGCTCAAACCACGAGAGCAGAGCCGAGAGCTTTGCCAAGAGGGGCCAGGGCTGGAATTTCCTCCTGGTACATATTTGGAGCAGGAGAGACCTGAGCTGTGGGTTCACATCTGGGGCTGTGGATGCTCCCGGCCGGAGGAGGATGCTCAGGGGGCAGAGCTGGGAGCCATTCCCTGTGGGAATTGCAGGGCTCCTGCTGCTTCCACACCTTGGGTGGTGTTGAGCCTAAGCTGAGCAGGCACCGAAGTTCAAAAATCCATGTAATCCACCCAAAATCAGTCCACGGATCAGCCCATGGATCAGCCCATTCCCACCCACTCCCATTTGTCATTCCCTGCCTGGACTTTCTCCTTTTTGGCAGAAATCCTTGCAGGATGACAGCTCATCCTACAAATGCCTATATTTGCTTGCAGACTTGGATGCAGATGGAAAATCTTCCTTTGGCCATTTTGACTCTGATTTTTAATGAACTTTTCCACCTGAGGCCCTGGGCCGAATCCTTTCCTAGGGAGCATTTATTAGATCACAGCTTATTCCCCCAAATCGGGGCGGGCCCGAGGGCTGCTTGAGCCGCCAGCCCAGGCAGCCCGTCCCACACACACCGAGCTGGCAGCAAATCCACGTTTTGCTGCCTTTTTCCAGCTGCAGGGCTGCTCACACCCCTGTAACCAGAGCGGTGAATCATGTTCCCGTTATATCCCTCGCATCCCGCTCTGTCCCCGCCCGGCCCCGGCGCTGGCCTTGGTGGCCGTCCCCCTCTTTGTCACCCCCTGCGAGGCACGGGGTGGCACCGGGGAGGTGCCACCGTGCCCACCGCAGTGCCACGGCCGCAGGTGGCTCTGGCGCTGCTCACGGCGCGGGATTGATCCCGGGACGCGTCTCCAACGAGCCCGCCCTGGAAGCTTTCTCCGCTGCGTTTCGAAGTGATTATTTATTTAATTGTTCTTTAAAGAACAGCGTAAGGGCTCCCTCTGCTGCCCTGCGGCTCTGGATGTGGCGCTCGGTGCCAGGGTTTAGTCGAGACTCCCAGCAGAGTCAGTTTGAGTTCGTTGATGGTAAGTACGAAGTGAGTATGTAGAATAGGATAGCATCTCTTTAAATAGTATATTAATGTAGTATAGTATAGTTTTAATAAAGCTGTCCTTCAGCCTCCTGATCTGGAGCAGACATCAGCATTTCTTCCCGTAGGGGGTCGCCTGATTTCCGATAGGAGAGCTCCAACAAGAACAAAACATAATCCAGGAACTGGTGAAAACAAACTGAGCTGAGTTTAAACCCCGGAGGAGAGGGGACAGGCGACACGCACAGAAGGTCCCACTGGGGCAGAAGTGACACAAGCCATAAAACAGGGCAGGGGTGCCCTCGGGAGGGAGCGGTGAGCAGGAGCTGAGCCCTCCCCTGCTCGGGAATCACAGAGCAGCAGGAGCGTGGCAGAACAGCTCCATGACTCAGGGCACCGGGGTTACTATGGAGCTGTTTACACTGTGCTTTGGCCTTGAGAAGAAAAGGAGGGAAAAAAACGCTACAGAGCTCACCCAAAATGAACGAAATGGAAGGAGCTTGGTGACACAGAGAGGGATAACTCAGAGGAACGACTCCACAGGCCCTGGAGGTTTCCAGGAGGAATCCGGAGGGCTCGGGAATGAACTCGGGGAGCAATTAATCCTCAGACTGATGCTTCTCCCGTGCCAGATGGGTGGGATGAGGCAAGTGTGATCCCGGTGGTTTTAAAGGATTCTTGGAGGAATGTGAGGAACAACAGAGCAGAAAGTACAACTCCCATGAGGAGCAAACTGGTGGGACTTCTACAGAGCAGGGTTCACGGAGGGAACAGTCAGATGAAGAACCTCAGCGTGGCTTTGGCATACATTCTGGGGAATATTAAAGCTCTTGGAAATGTGCAGCAAAGGGGGATGGGCTGACCTGGCATGAACAGCCGCTAATCGGGTAATTTACAAATTAATAGTTGAGGGGAGGAAATCCATCAAAAGGATGGGAACAAAACAAAAGCATGGCAGCTTCTGTGCCCAGGGAAGGTCACCAGAGGGGCTCCCCAGGAACACACGGTTTCCATATGGAATTCATTGCCACCGGGGGGGGTTTCCATGGCAGTAATTCCTGAGTCGCTCCGGACCTGTCAGAGCTGGAGGTGCAGACACAGCCTGGGGCTCCTGTCCCAGCCGCAGGTGCCAGAGGGGCACCGCGGTTTTCCATCAGCAACTCCTCAGCAGCAGCAGCACTCAGCAGGCTCAGAAAAGGAACTTTGATTTAGGACCTTTGGCATGGCCATTTCCATAGGAGCAGACTCAGCTGTTGGAAGCGGATTTCGTTTGTCTGGGCAATAATTAATTCAGCACCTGACACGACCTCGGGGGGCTGCAGCCTGGGCTCGCTTCCTGGGCTTTAAATCCCATCTCCTCCTTCTCCTCTGGAAGAATCCCTTAGGAAAGCAGGATGCTTCCTTCCCAGGCTGCATGAGAGGCAAGGGCAGCCATCCTCGCCCCTCTGGATTTGCTGTGCCCACTGAACACCCCCAGGGTGCAGAGGGCAGCCAGAAGGGAGCTCCTGCAGGCTCCAAGTGCCCAGATCCGGCTGCCTGGCACCCTCACATCCTGGACAGCACCAGGGAGGGGAAGGGAATGGGGGAAACTGCCCAGGAAGGTCTTTGGGGTTACAAAGTCCCCATGCATCCCAGGAATGTGTTAAAGCACAGGGCATGGAAAGCACTGCCTCTAAATCCAGCACCTGCACAGGGGGAGGGAGGGGACAGGTCCCCAGTGCCACCAAACAGTGACAGCAGGGATTGGTGTGAGCACCCCGGGCAGCCAGAGCACCCCAGGGCCTGTGCTAGCCCAGCTCCTCCCTTGGTGGCCCAACGAGGACCCCAAACAGGGCTCTGCCTGTGAAATGAGGATAATCCCAAGCCCAGCTTCCAGCTGTGCTTGCACCATCCCAGCCATCTTTCGCTATTTCAGAGCAAAATTATTATTATTATTACTATTACTACTACTCCTGGAGTATTTCTGCTCTCTAAACCCTCCCAGCTCAGCCCCACCCAGGTCTGAGGTGGGGCCAGCATTACCCAGCTGATGCTCAAGGAGCTGGCTCAGTGTGGAGTGCTGGGCCTTGCAGAAAAAAGCACATTCAGAAAATTTCTCTGCTCTGAGGCAACGCCCACTTCCTGCTCCCCAGGAAATCCCAGCACACGGCGAGTGAAAAATCAAACCAGACTCACACCCAACTGCAGCAGAGATAAGAAATTTGGTTCTCATCCATGACAGGAATGCAATAAACTGCCAGTTGCTCAGAAGCCAAAACCCTGACTGTTTGCCAAGAGCTAAAAATAACCCAAAGAAGGCTCTATTTAAAGGCACCTAAAAAGAAATGCCTCTGTCCTTGGTTAAATAAACTGCAACTTCCAGAAAAGCCCTGTTTTCCAGGAGTCTGGGGGGACCTCTGGCAGCAGGTGAATAAACATTGAGTCCAAACCTTTTAACACATTTTAGAAGCAGCAGCTCGTGGCTGGAGCTGTGCCAGCCCCTCGCCCAGCAGAGAACAGGGGCTGGCTGGGCTGGAGCAGGAAGGATTCCCACTCCTCCCTGCAGGACCTGCACGTCCCATGTGGCTGCTGAAGGGTCTTTACTTGGGGGTTTGACTGAACTTGGCCTCTTCACGTTGATTCCCTAGAAATGACTGATCCCTTGGATGAAAATGGGCACTGAAGTTCCTCTGGTGTGGGACTGAGCAGGGTCTGGTCTCCTTTTGAGTGCCCCCAAAAGGAGATGAGCCCTGGGGAGACAGCTCCACAGCTGGGGCAGTGCTTGGAGCCCTGGCTGACAGAACTGTGCCAGAGCTGGAGGAGCAGCACTGTTCAAATGGACCATAAGCTCCTGCTAAAGGTGCCTGACAAGGACACAGGGCAGAAATGAAGCTGAGCCATGAACCACAGAAGGGACGTCTGGGCTGGTTAAACAAAGCAGCATTTTAATTTCAAGATTTTATAAACATGTATTTACAAAAGGAAGGTATCAATCCAGAGTTAAACAAATGTGCAGCTGCCAGTGCTGCAGAGCAGAGGGAGAGGAACCAGGGTAATGCAGCCCCACAGTTCCCAGCACCCAGGAGACAAAAACAAACCACCGTGTAAATTCTTCATTTACAATTCCTCACCCAGAACGCTCAGCACCTGCTGCTGTGGAAGCACAACTCCAGGGACAGAAGCCCAGAGAAGGAGCTGGCCCCTCTGCAGGGATGAGCCCAGAGCACAGGGCTCACCCCAGCTCAGACTCCTTGGGGAGCTCAGGGACAGGACAGAGGGTGGCACCCTGCCAGCCCCACCCCTGTGCCAGGGAACTCACATCCCCACACCCTGCTGGCCTGAGGAACAGCCCCATGGCCCCACTGTCCCCTCCAGGACACCCCATGGCCTCAGTGTGACAGGCCAGGCAGACGAGGGCTGCTCTCACAGCCCCTGCCTGGAACAAGGGTGCAGCCTTCCCTGGAAACTGCTTCTGCTCTTGCCACTCTCCCCAGACAGGCCCAGGCCTGCCGGGATTCCCAGAGATCCAGGGCTTTAGGATGTTCTGCAGGCCTGTGAACGCTTCAGAAAACCAGAGCCTGCTCACAGCTCACCCTCTGCAGCTGCCGTGAGACTTCAGGGATCTTCCCAGCAGCTCCATTTCCTTCAGATGCCCCTCACTGCAGCCTCTCAGAGCCATTCCAGTCACAGTGAGGGATGCAGGGACAAAAAATCTCTCCCTGACCTGTAGCAGAAGCAGCAACAACCTCCAAGAGCAAAACGTGCCCACAACTGAAAGCACCCAGGCACCAGGTGCTGAAGGAGCAGGAGAGTCCCCAAGGCTCGGCTCGTACATGGCTTTTCTGAAGAATCTCCAGCAATTTTTTTTTTAACTCATCCAGTAGTTCTAAACCTCTATGAAACCCACTCAGGCTATCTTTTAATTCAAAGTTTAAGCAAATTAATTCTTGTTAATCAAACTAAAGAGAAGACTTAAACACAAACTGCTAGTGGAAAATGGAATATAAGTTGCCAGGAGTGTTAACCTCAAGTCTTGCACAATTTATTTACTTCTTTTGATTCACACCTTGTGCACAGCTCCCAAATTGGTCAGAGCAACTTCTCTGTTGGTCACTGCTGGGAATGCAGCCCGGCTGGAGGCTCCCACCACACTCAGGATGCTGCTTGGTCCTCTGTAGCCATGGTCTGCAGGAGGCAAGGTCAAAGAGGGCAGGAGAACTCTGTGAGCCACTGCTGGGATTTGGGGGCAAAAGATTCATTTCTGCCAGAGCCTGAGACTGGCCTGGGCAACTGGGCAACCCCTGCCAGGGTACAAGAATTGAGGAGCAAACCAAGAAGGGGATGGGCCCAGCACAGAGTGCCAAGACAGGTCATTGGTGCTTGAGCTTCTGATCACACTAATGGCAGTAATTCCAGCAAATATCTGTGAACCTGTGGCAGCCAAAACACCTCTGCCAGAGCCACCAATACAGCCAGAAAAAGCACAGCAGAGAAGTGGAACTGGGGTGGTCGCTCCTGCTGCAACATTTGCTCCCTTTCCTGGAAGGAGGAATCCCAGAGCTGGGGGAGAACAGGAGCTGCTGAAAGAGCTGGGTGGAGGTGGAACACAAAGGGCAGTGGCAGCCCTGTCAGCCAGGAGTGTTACTCCCAGCACACCAGTCACATTCCAGTCATTCCCACAGCTTTTACCCATGGCACCAGCCAATACCACAGCGCTGCACGTGGGGCTGGGTGGCAGCAATTAGCACTGCTCTGAGCCTTAATTAACGGGGCTCAGGCTCCCAAGCAGCAGCGTGGGAAGGGTCCCACTGCACAGCTCAGAACACCAACAAGCCCCTCCTGTTTTTCCCAGGGATCCCGAAGCCCTGGAGGCCTCACCTGCCGCAGGAACTGCTTCCCCAGGTAGTTGGTTGCCATGCTGGTCAGGTTCTTCCTGCTGCCAACTTTACACCTGATGTAGCCATAGAGGTTGGCTCCCTGCAGCACCACGCCCATCACCACCACTGCCTGTGACGGGGAAGAAGCATCAGCAGCTGTCAGCTCCGGGCTCAGACAGGGCAGAGCCAGAGAGGAGCTCAGGGGGCACTCACCAACCACTTCACTTTGAAAGAGAAGAGAGCGCTGAAGGCAAAGATCACCCAGATCATAGGGCAGGTGATCAGGCCTAGCCAGAAAATCCGGGACTCTGCTTCAGAGGAGGTTTTACCCCCTTGTGCTGACACCTAGAAACAGAAAGGAAATGGCAGTGAGAGCAGGCTGCTCCATCCTACAGATCCCATGTCCTTAAAACCAGGGCAGAATCCCCACACTTCCTGGGATTTCCCTCCACACAACAGCTCTGGCTGCTTCCAAGACTCATTTCCACATCACACAAAGACAATCTCCGCAACAAAAAGTGTTTCCACTTCAGGGAATCTTTTCCATTTCCTCTTAGAATCACTGGAGGCAGCAGCATCAAAACCTCTTGGAATGCTTGGGGCTAGAAGGCTAAGTGTGGGAAAAATGACATTTCCTGCATGGTTCAGTTACAAAGCTTAAAAACAGCCAAAGGAGTCATTTCCTACCTCCAATAATCACAGACTTACATTACCTATATTAAGCCAGATCAATACATCATGAGGATCTTTTAATAACTCAACAATCAAAAAGCTCATCCAGCAGCCTGCACAAAACGAGGTCACAGATCTGTGGCTGCCAGTAAATGTTCCCTGTGCAATCTCCCCTCAGCAGCAGCAGCAGTTATCAGGGGTTCATAGAGCAGACACGAGCACAAGGTTAGACCAAAATCTCTGACCTTCCTGGCTTCGAACACCCAGTGACTTCTGCCATCATCATCCACCTGGTTCCACCAGCGAAGGCCGACCATCAGCCGCCCTGTGACGTTCTGAAAGAGAGCAGAACCCGTGAGCCCTGGGTCTTCTGCCAAAGAAACCTTCTGCCACAGCTCAGGCCCGGGCTGCTGCTTTCCATCTGCCTCACATCTGGGAGAACAAGATCCACAGCAAGCCAGCAGGTCATTTGCCAGCACAAGGGGCAGGCTTGTGGTGGCTCTGAGCTTGTGGTGCCTCTGAGCTGGTAGCAAAGCCTCAAAAGGGAGTCTAATAAATGTTCTCCACTCGACTTTCAAAAGGAACCAAGTGCACAGAGGTGTCAGAGTTTATTTCATAACGCTCTGCAACCCACCACAGCACCTGAGGCTGTTTTGGGGTATCATTCTGTGGGAGAGGCACAGATAAATGACTTTTCTGGGACGTGAGTATCACTGGCAGTTATTTTTACACAGCAAGGCAAAGATAACAAAAAGCACAAGGGGAACTCACCTTTACAGCCCAGAAGTCACAGGACAGGAGGAGGATGATGGTCACCATGCAGGCAATGAAGCTGCTGGTTAAGAGCTCACAGAGCAGGTACACAACGATGGCACTGACCCGGAAGAATAAGTGGAAAAATGATGCCACTGGGTGCCTGGAATGAAGGACAACACATCACAGCTCCTGCAGACAAGTGACATTGCCAAGGGATCTCCCAGCAATGCACAGGGTAAGGGTCAGCACTGTAACATGAACCCAGTGTCCAGGAAATATGGGAAATAACTGCTGGAAGCTGACACAAGGAAGAGACATTCCAGAAACTCCCTCTGTCACCACCAACCTTATTTTTGACTTTTTGGATCTCCTGGATACATCATCATCTGCATCGAAGAGAGACACATCTTCAATGTCATCACTGCTGTCCTGAGGTGGGGAGCAGAGACAGAGGGTTACAGGAGAAAAATGAAACCCTTTTCAACTTCAACCTGGGACAGTGTTCCTCACCCAGAAAAATCACAGAGGCACCTCAGCAGCAGAATTAATTTGGGAAGAACGTGAAGATTTAACCACACACAAGCCTGCACTGTGATCTGAGAAGTGATCTTAGGGCTCGGTTTGGTGAGCTGCACCTGGGCCGAGCCCCCGAGCTGATCGCAAACGCCACTGCTCGCAGGTGTGCCAGGAGCACCTGGTCTGACACACAGCCTCCGACACGTCTTCCCTCTCCCGGCCCGAGGAACGCTCCAGGTGGGGCAGTATTTCTGTTCCTGCGCCTTCCAGGACAGCCACTGCCCGGGACTGCGGCCAGGATGGAGAAGTGCTCCGGGAGAAGCCGCTCTCCCGCCAGCCCCTGTGTAAGCAGAGGCGCGGAGCGACCCCCAGAGCTGCCGGTGTCAAACAGCGCCGGGCACCGGCTCTGGAGCCCAGGGGGCTGTTGCTACGGACGGGCCTGTGGCGGCCGAGAGCGCCTCCGAGCGCCGCAGCTCGCCCGGGGCCTGTGGGAAGGGGGTCCCGCTCCGGGTCCCGGCCCCGGTCCTACAATCCCTGCCCAGGCCCCTGCTCCGGCCCCGCTCCCGAGATCCCGGTCCTGCGACCCATGGCCAAGCCCCTGATCGCAGTCCGAGTCCGGATGTCGCTCCCGGTCCAGTGTCCCGTGTCCAAGCCCCCGCTCCCGGTCCCGGTCCCGGTCCCGTACCATGGTCGGAGCCGCCACTTCCGCCCCGCCGCGCGCGTCACGCCCGCGGACCAATCGCGGCGCGTCCCGCGGCCCCTCCCGGCCGCTCCGCCCCCCGCGCGTGCGCGCTGCGGGATCCCGGGCGCGAGACGTGGCCGGGGCGCGAGCCGCTCCCGCCAACGGCCCTGAGGGGAGCGGGGGGGGCCGGGGGGGGGCCGGGGAACCGGCAAAGCCTGAGGGGAACGGGGGATCCTGAGGGGATCCCGGGGAACCGACACCGCCTGAGGGGAACGGGGGATCCTGAGGGGATCCCGGGGAACCGGCACCGCTGAGGGGAACCGGCACTGCCTGAGGGGAACGGGGGATCCTGAGGGGATCCCGGGGAACCGGCAAAGCCTGAGGGGAACGGGGGATCCTGAGGGGATCCCGGGGAACCGACACCGCCTGAGGGGAACGGGGGATCCTGAGGGGATCCCGGGGAACCGGCACCGCTGAGGGGAACCGGCACTGCCTGAGGGGAACGGGGGATCCTGAGGGGATCCCGGGGAACCGGCAAAGCCTGAGGGGAACGGGGGATCCTGAGGGGGTCCCGGGGAACCGGCAAAGCCTGAGGGGAACGGGGGATCCTGAGGGGATCCCGGGGAACCGGCAAAGCCTGAGGGGAACGGGGGATCCTGAGGGGATCCCGGGGAACCGGCACCGCTGAGGGGAACCGGCACTGCCTGAGGGGAACGGGGGATCCTGAGGGGATCCCGGGGAACCGGCAAAGCCTGAGGGGAACGGGGGATCCTGAGGGGGTCCCGGGGAACCGGCAAAGCCTGAGGGGAACGGGGGATCCTGAGGGGATCCCGGGGAACCGGCAAAGCCTGAGGGGAACGGGGGATCCTGAGGGGATCCCGGGGAACCGGCACCGCCTGAGGGGAACCGGCACCGCCTGAGGGGAACGGGGGATCCTGAGGGGATCCCGGGGAACCGGCAAAGCCTGAGGGGATCCCGGGGAACCGGCACCGCCTGAGGGGAGCGAGGCGATCCTGAGGGGATCCCGGGGAACCGGCACCGCCTGAGGGGAGCGAGGCGATCCTGAGGGGATCCCGGGGAACCGGCACCGCCTGAGGGGAGCGGGGCGATCCTGGGGGCTGTCACCTGAGCACCCACAGCTGCAGGGCGGTGCTGATTTATGGACTCCAAGCTGAACACAAGCCTGTGATCCTCCTCACTTCGTCATGGCCAGAAAGGAATCAGCCTTTCCGTGATGTTTTTCCACCAGGCTTTCCTGAGAGGCGTTTTCCCCGCGGGTTGCGGCGCAGTTCCTTGGCCGCAGCAGGGTGCGCTCCCTCATTCCTTGGGAGAAGCTGCCATCCTGCGGCGGGCTGTGACATCCCTCCATCCCTCCATGCCTCCATCCCTCCATCCCTCCATCCCTCCATCCCTCCATCCCTCCATCCCTCCATCCCTCCATCCCTCCATCCCTCCATCCCTCCATGCCTCCATCGTGCCCGGCACAGCCCTTGTGCCTCGGCGCAGCCGCCAGCTGCCGGCCTCCCTGCGGTTCTTTTTCACTGGCTTCATCCCAGGGTTTGCCAGTCGAAGATGGCATTGAATTAAACAAACCAACGCTAATCACAACCCCGCTGTGGGGAGAGTTTCAGAGACTTTCATTTCAAACCAGAACAGCTGCTGAAAGCCCCTTTCAGCATGAAAGACATGACCATGGGCAGAACTGGCCTCTCTCAAACCTCTGATACAACAGAGATTTTTGGTACGCCAGCCCAGACACTCAAAGCTAGATAAATAGCTTTTTTCAAATACGAGCAAGTCATCAAGTTTTTGTCATCCTGTTAAGTTCTCAGCATTACTGGAAACCACAAAATCACAGAGTGGTTGGGGTTGGAAAAAACCTTAAAGACCACCCAGTTCCATCCCCCTGCCATGGACAGGAAACCTTCCACAATCAAGTACACGTAGATATTTATCCACAGAAATGGGGAAGGTGAACCCCTTACCCTATTTTGCATTTCATAGAAATGAAGTCTGAGCTGCGTTCCGCAGGTGCTGGGGCTGTTCCTCCCCAGGGCAGTTCCTTCCCTCAGCTCTGTGTCCAGCCTGGCCAGGCCCCTCTGGATGGCAGCACCTCACCCTGCCCATGGGCTGGGGCATTACTTAATGGTGAGGTTAAACAAAATCAGACCCAGGACCAACCCCCACTTACTGGCCTCCAAACAGACTTTTTGCCACTGTCCCATCAGCTTTCAGTCCACACATCTTCAGCTTCTACCCCCTAATCAATCCACAAAAGCTCTGACAAGACGTTTTTATTATTATTCTCACAGGGTTGAGCCCGTCCTGAGCTGTGCTGGTGACAGACAGTGCTGTGTTGATAATGACAGCAGGTTTAGGGAGTTAAATCCAGGAGAGAGCTCAGTCCACCCACTGCCTTGACAAATAGCTGAATATACCAACAGTATTTCTTAGGAAAACGTACCGTGGGGAAGTGTTTTACACTTAAAACCACAGGGAGTATACCTAAATAAACTAAATATACTTAAATATATAGAAATGAATATATCTGTATTTTATACTTAAAGCCACGTGGCTTTAAGCTGGAGTCAGCTGGACACCAGAATCCCGGGTCGTGGCTGTTGGCTGGACTTGGGGATCACCTCAGATAAATGTGTTATGCCCAAGTTCTGGAGCAGGTGTTTTCCTCTCCCCAGTAAAAGAATCCACAGGTAGGCCTTTAATTTTCCTCAGCCAGGCTTTCCTTCTGGCTCTTTCTTCATCTTCTGTGGGCTTTGCCTGCTGTGCCTGGTGCTGAACTGCCGCAGCTGCCTCACACACCTCCTGCTCTGCTGTCATGAGCCTGAACCCACTGTCCCTGCGGGGAGTGTAGGGACAGAATGGCTTTATTCTCCTGGGAGCTTCATTCCTCAGCTCTGCAGCCGTGCCAGGTGTTGGTTGGATCAGCTCTGAAGAAGCTGTGCAGAGATCGATGAGCTGATCCCCATCTTTGGGACCAGGAGTGTCTTTCCCATGGCCACTGGGAGTTTTCCTTTCTCCCAGTGAGCCACCACACTTGGGACGTACAACACAGGGAGCAGGGATGGAGGATTTCACAGTGGGGCTGTGCAAAGAGTTCTTCAGCCTGAGCCGCAGCATTTTGGTTTCAAAGGGTGTTGAGATTTTTGTCATGGTCAGAGAATGGCTGTGCAGCCTGGCGCGCTGGAGCTGGGCTGCCTGCTCCTCCTTGTGCTGCAGGGGCATTTTGGACACTGGCACCTCCCCAGGGCGCTGCTGCCGAGCTGCCCTGGCTTTTGCAGAGAGCAAACTGGGGCTGGGGCTCACTGCGGCTGGCTTGCAGAAGCTCTGCAGGGTACTGATTGTTAGGAGGAACTTGTCAGGGGACATTGGACAGCTTGGGTCTCTCTGGGGCAGCTCACACTCCAAAGTGGCCTCTGTCTCCTCAGGTGCACGGGAAGCAGGGCCCTGTTCAGCTTCGTCACCTGTAGCCAAAAATAAAAGCAACACATTTGGGGTTGAGAGGCTTTCCTACACACTGCAGAGTACAGAGTCAGAGAGTCACTGAGTAAGCTGAGTTAGGAGGAAGCCACAAGGATCACCCAGCCCAGCCCCTGGCCCTGCCCAGACCCCCAACAATCCCCCCCGGGCATCCCTGGCTGTCCAAACTCTCCTGGAGCTCTGGCAGCCCCGGGGCCGTGCCCATTCCCTGGGGAGCCTGGGCAGTGCCAGCAGCCTCTGGGGAAGAGCCTTTCCCTGATCTCCAGCCTGAGCCTCCCTGACACAGCTCCAGCTGTTCCCTGGGTCCGGTCTTTTACCAAGCAGAGCATCAGGTGGCACCTGCTGGCCTGGAAAGCAGGAACCTTTGCCCAGCCCATCAGTTTATCTGCAATACTCAGTTTGTGGAGCTGGAGGATTTGTCATCACACTGTATTGAATCACTGTGTTACAATTGAAAAGGTGCCTGTTTCTGTGCAGTTGGCTTTCCCAGTGATGGCAGATCCTGAATGTAGGTGTTCTCTCACTTTCTCGGGTGTTTGTAATGAATAATTCAAGCCCTGAATCAGCAGCGTGTTTCCAAGCCCACCAGCTGTGTGAATATGAATACTACTACTGATTTCTGTCTTACTCAGTTGGAAAATGACAGTGCCCGTCTTGAAAAATGTGTTGAAGTTACACCAAACCCTTGTAAAAAGGCAGAAAGGTTTCAGAGAAGCCTAGAAAATGACAGAACCATTGAAATGGAACAGCACATCTGCTCTTGACAACAGCAGAGAGGCTGAATATTGGCTGGGCTGGAGGCAGCGGCTGCTTGGTTTGTAAGTCAGTTTGGAAAAGCCAGAAAAGAAGAGGCTCAGTGTGATACTTTTGGGTCTTCCACAGCTCTTTTGTCCCTGGTGAGATCTCAGGGACTTGTCCCGAGCTCGCTGCCGCTCTGCACTGGCGCCCTGGCGCTTCCCCTTCCGGGACCTCTTGTCCTTCTTCAGCTCCTCTCTGTCGGCAGGTAGGGAATAGTCCCACACCACATCCTCGAACTGGAGCAGCAGCAGTCTGCTGGGGGAGTTGGTCACCACCCTGGAGGAGGGAGGGAAGAGCCATAAAAGCACAGGAATCACAGACATGGCAGGTCCTGCCTGAGGGGCTCCTGTGCAACACCAACCCCAGGGCCTCCAACAGATCCGAGATCATCATCTCTCCTTGAAGGAGCAGCAGCAACTGACCCCATCAGTCACACACTGCACATTGTAACTTGTGCTCTGTGGGAGTCTCTGGTGCTCTTTTCATTCAGCTCCACGGCAGAATTAATGTAAAAATAATCAGGATGAAAATTTCCAGCAGTGGACAGAGCTAGATCAGAGTAGTGGTAAATGATGGAAGTACCTAACTGCAAATACCATACTGTCAGGGACATCTAAGTGTGGACTGAGGGGCTGTGCTGGTCTGGTTGGGATGGCGTTCATTTCTTCATAGCTGCCAATTTATTGCTGTGTTTTAGAGTGTGGCCAGCCCAGCCCTGAAACCACTGCAGTGTTTTACCCATTGCTTTCACAGAAGCTGGGAGCCGCCTTTAGTTAGAGGTGCAAAAGTGAGTTAACCTGGAGGGATTGCTCATTATTGGCCTTTACAAAGAGGCTGTAGGTCAGGGAACAGGCAGAGACTGTCAGGTATTGGCTTGGTTCTCCAACCTCCTAAGAATTTCTGAATTCAGCTTTACACTTGGGTCTGTATCTTCAGCTGTAGAGAAATTGTACATTGCTGAAGAGACTAAGGAAATATTTTCAGCCATTGTGAACTAAACTAGATTATTGAAGCAGTTAATAAGTAGTGGAGCCCTTTAAAAGTTATTTGTGGGAAGGAAAAACACACCGTTCCTTAAATTTCAGTGTAATCTACTGAATTTGGGTCAGAGCGTCCTGGCAGCTGCTGTCACCCACCTGTTTCCTGCAGCATAGAGAGCAGACACGGGGTCCCCGCTGCTGGTGGGCTCCAGCACTTTGAGGCAGGTGCCAGTCAGGAAGTTGAATATCCGAATGCATCCATCGGCACAGCCACTGATGACTCTGAGGTACAGGAACTCCAGGGACAGGACTTCCCTGAAAACACACCAGCTGAGGTTGGCACTTCCGTGGTGCTTGCACAAGGGGAAATGGTCAGCGAGCTCTTTTGGCCTGCAGGAGAAGCAGAGCTCTGGCTGCAGCAGCAGCCTGCACTGAGGAGCTGATGAGGACATTGCAAAGGTCTGACAGAGATCTCTCAGATCACTCCACGTCCAAACCAACAGCCCAGTGGCTGCAGTCCACTGGAAGGTGTCTCTTCCCGTGGCAGGGGGTTGGAATGAGGTGATCTTTAAGGTCCCTTCCAACCCAAACCATTCTGTGATTCTGTGATTCCATGCTCCCCATAGCAACCATATGGTCGTGGCCATCTGCTGCATTTGAAATTTCAGTTTTACGTCCAGGAAAATGAATGAAAACCATAGGATTCTCCAGTTTTCACAGTTCTAGATACAATTTAAGTCTGAGAGGATGGCATAACACACAGTTGGTCAGCATGAAACTGGGCCACCTCTATTCCTGCCCAGGTGATGTGACACCCTGTGGCACACAGCAGGGGATCCTTGGAATGTTGGACTGTGCTCTGTCTGTCTTTAGTCATCCCTGGTTGTGATAAAATGTTGTGGGTTTGCATTTCAGGTTGTTCCAGGTCTTAACTGAAAATGCTGCTTGTGACCATGTGGTGCCTGACAGAGCCTTTGAGACAGAGATTAGTGAAAGTGGGGATAATTTCAAATCCTCACACTGCTAATTAAGGCATTTTCTGGTCCTGTAAGGGGCACTTTTTCTTTACAGATTCAGTCCATTATTGAATACAACTTGAAACACATCTGATTCCTACTTGGGATGGAAGAAAGCTATCAGGCATCTCCTAAATTTTCCCAACATGCTCCATCCCAGGGCATATCCATCACTGCTCCCTGTGACGAGGTGCCACTGGTCAAAGGACAAGCAGAGAACTGGGCCTTGGTGCCTCTCTAATGTCTGCAAAGTAAAAGAAGAAGGTGCAACACAATCAGTAATCTGAGTGTAAATCTGTCTGAGGTGTCCATGGCTTTCGGGACACCAGCCTGATATGGTTTTATAGAGTGTTATTGTACCAGTGCACCCCATGATAGCTGTGTCTGTTTTATAGTCACTGAAATGTTCTGGGCTTGGTGCTGCTGCTGAGTGCTGCTGGTGCCTGGCATGGAATAACGTCCCTTTTCCATCTTTATTATCTGTGATAAAGAGATGTTACTCCACTGAGACCCTGGTGGTCTCTGGAATGTTGTCCCAGGAGGGAAGAGGGGGCTGCCCTGGCTGTGGGGGAAGGGCCTCAGCTGGAGCTGGGATATCTGGGCTATCTCTCCATTTCTCCTTAGATAAAGAGCTTCCCTCCTCTCCCAGGCAGGGGCTGACGCTGATCCTGGACCCCTGACCAGGGGATTCACAGACTCAGTGCTCCCACAGCTGCCCAGCTGCTTCAGCTCCAGAAGCTGCTGCTGAGAGCAAGGTTCCTGTTTTGGGCTGACCCCGGAGCCCCCAGCCCAGGCTGGCGAAGCTCTCCCATCATCTCCCCAGGTTCAGAAGGTTTCTATGAGAGCAGAGATGAACAAGTCTGCAGAGAGGGAGCAGTGATGGGGGTGAAGCAAATCACAGCCTGCCTTAAAATCAGCACATGGTTGCAAGTTAGTTTTTAAATTATCTGCAGTTGCCTTGATTGGTTTAGACTGCTTTGGGGGTTGTTTGGGGGGATTGTTTTCTTTTTTAGAAAGTCTTTGGCAAATGCAAAAAAAAAAACCCGTGATGAACTAGCAAGAATTTTGACCATTTAGCACAGAATTATCCACCCAAGATGAAACTCACCTTGATCAGAGCCCCTGTCTCAGCACTCCAGACCTTCACCAGCCCTCGGTGACCCCCACTGACCACGTGGGTCCCGTCCATCCTCACTGCCCACACAGGGCTGCTGTGCATCAGAGTCCTGAGACATTTCCCACTCTTCAGGCTCCACACTGCTGGGGCAACAAGGAGGAGAATTAAAAATGCATCTGCCCCAATGATGAGCTTTGGGAGTACAACATCCATTAAAAAATATGATTGGATTACAGTCACACCTTGTACCTGCAGCTCTGTGAGGAGCTGAATGATGCCTTAAAAAGCATAGTTGCACAGCAAACAATTTAAATGTGAACTCCAGAAAAAGCACATCTTTTTCACCTTTATTCTATAAGGAAACATCTGGCAAAGCTGAAAGTTGATACCACTTGCCCAAGAGTTGGGATGGCATTACAGCCACAAAGCCATTAATTCTGAATAAAAGCAGAAATAATGAGAATTATTCCCTGACACAATCAGAGACTGTGTGTGCACGTGTCCCCAGCTCTGACTCACAGCCTCCCTTCCACCCGCAGCCCCCTGCCCGTTCTGCAGTGGTTCCCTCTGGCTGGGAGCTCCCAGTGCTGCCCTCTCCCACCTTTCACCATTCCATCCCCAGCTCCCGACACAAAGTGCTCCTGGTGGGAATGCAGGCAGGTGATGCTCGCATAGTGACCCGTGAAGGTTCTCACACAGGCACCACTGTGAATATTCCAGCACCTACAGGGAGGAGAACTTTAAGATTCCTTCCATGTGGCTCCATTATTATTCCCTATTTAATGTGCCCAGCTCCGCTCCCCCACACCAGGAGCTGTTCCACTAAGGCGTCAGAGAAATTGCAGCGGTCAAGTCAGGCTCAGCATTAAGGTTTGACCCCGTCCTTCCCTTTCCCGTTCTGCCGGGGCTGGGTGTCCCAGCTCACCTGATGCTGAGCTCCAGGCTGCTGCAGCTGAGCAGGAGCCCTTTGTCCTCGCGGAGGCACAGAGCCCTGACGGGCCCGGCGTGGCCGTGCAGCAGCAGCGGCTCCTGCTTCCCTCCTGGCACACGGAACAGCCTCAGCCTCCTGCTGGCAGCGGCCACCCAGTCCCCACCGCCGAAATGGGCTCTCCTGCTCCTGTCACACCTGGCAGAAGCAGTGCCTGGGCTGAGTTTAGCCAGGCCTGGCTCAGCATTTCCCTGCCTTTAACTGGGCACGGCGGGCAGCACTCCAGCGCTGAGTCCTTTGCAGGGCACCACCACAGTCCCTAAATCTGTACATCCCCCTTTGTATCAGCGTGGGCAGAGGGGCCAGGGCTCCTCCCAGCCCCATATCCCTTGGGATACATCATGGATCACCAACCCTTATTCCTTTAAAAACAGCTTATCTTGGTGTCTTTACTTGAAAAATGGAGATTTCTTAACACTGACACTGAGGGACCCTTCTCCAGCCATCCAGGAGGATCACAGGGAAGGGAACAGCTTTCCTACAGCTGCTCTTGGCCCCACAGCTGAGCACTCTACTCACTGCTCCATGAGGACACAGGTCTTGTAGGGGCCACAGAAGACATTCCTCTCTTCCAGCTTGATCTTTTGAGTTTTCAGTTCCCGATAGGCTTCGTGCAGACTGAAATCCTCCGTCTGATGGCAAGAGAAATAAGGAAAAGTAACTCAGAGAGGCAGGAATGCAGCATTATTCCATGGTATTGAACCTATCAGCTCTAGGGATGAGCCTAGAGTAAGGAAAACCAGAGTGCAGCAAGACCCTGCTTAGGCCGGGGTTGTTCCCAGGCCGTGTTCTGTGGCATAAATGGAAGCCCTGAGAGCTGCACCCTTTCTTCTGAGGGAAGAAGGCCCCTGGCCCCAGGGCTGTGCCATGACTGGGGACACACAGGGACGAGGCAGAAGTTTGGGAATGCCTCCCAAACTCCCTCCCATGTGGGAAGGTGCTGAGCAAGCCCTGGTCCCTGTGAACTGCTCATGATGGGGCAATCCAAAAGCAGGAGTGGGAAAGAACGAAGCAATTCCAAATTCACTGTGCTGTCTCCCACGAGCTGTCCTCTCTCCTCCCCAAACACTGACATGCAGCATCCACGGAAGGCAAACAGCCTCCAACAAACCTTCAATTTACGCCTCTTCTTCTGCTCCTTGTCCTTCACTTCAATGACCTCACCCTCATCATTTAACTGGGGAATTTGCACATCGACTCTTTTAGCATAGTTTGGCATGGTTTTTCTAGGACACAACTCCTGGAATAAACCAACAGAGGCAACAGTTACCGCAGAGCCCACGCTGGCAGGGCGCGCTGCTCATCCCTGCAAAGCTGAGCTGCACACTCTGGCTTCTTGTTAAGACCTGGCTTACATTTAGCACTCTATCTGCCTCAGGTTTAACTTATGGTGAAAAATATTTGCTTTTTACTATTTTTCCAAACTCTAGTCTTAACCTTTTAATGAGCAGCAAAATTTTGAGCTCATCTCATCTTTGGCAGGCACTCAGTTGATTCAGAATTCAAACTCACTGAGATGCAAGGTTCTCAAAACACCTCGGTCAACACTCAGGATTAATTTTTAGCCTGTGAAACCTTCCCTGAAGCCTCTTCTGGAGGCCAACACAGAGCTGAGTTTCTGTGCTCCCTTCACAACCCAAAGCAGCAGAGGCTCCAGACTGTCTCTTGGAGGAGGCTCCTTCACACCCCGCTCTGTCTGTGGCAGGTCCTGCTGGCCAGGCCAGGCCTCTCCCAGGAGTTCTGCATTCCCGTGTTCCAACCACAGCCCCCAGCTCCTCACAAAGACACCTTGCATTTCCCTTGCCCTGTGTGGAGCGAGTGAAGCTCATTCCTGAGCTGCCTTGGGAGCTGTTGTAGCTCTGCCCAACCTCCACTGCCTCTGGAAATTTTCATTGTGACCAAAGTCTGCTTTCCTGAAGAATGTTTGGATCCATTTTTAGAGTCTCAGGCTCTCTAAAGGAGACTAAAGGCATCCTTGTGACAGTGTGAAATGTCAGCTGGCTTTGCTCTGCAGCTGGAGGTGGAAGGGCCATGGCAGAGTTGGGGGCAGCCTCTGGTACAGGAATTTCCATTTAACAGCCTGGGCAGCAGCTAACCCCCCTCTTTTTGAAGTGCATAATAATGGCAGGAGCCCAGGTGTCCCACCTGCAGCTGCAGGAGGTTCTTCTGTACTGCACTCCGACACTCCTTGTCCTCCCGGACCCGCCGGACCAGGAATTCCCAGTGACCGCTGACAGCAGAACAGGCATCCAGGGATTTCTGATCCAAAAGCCCTGGGAAGTTAAAGGGGCGGGTTGGCTGATCCCCACTGGAAACCATTGCTTACCCTTAGGGCAAACCACTGGAAAATCAGAGCAGCTTTACCCAGGATGGCCATGGACAGCTGGAATGGCAGGACACGAGTAAAATCCTTGGGTTGGCTGATGTTGGAGCGTGACTGGAGAGACGCAGGAACCATGGTGGCATCTGCATCAGCTGAGGACAAAGGTGAGCTGTCCCCTGCCTCGGGACCCTCCTGGCCGGGCACTCAGTGGTTTGGGCCAAAAGCGCGTTCCAGTGCTTGGCCACCTGGAAAACAGGGAACTTCCAGTGCTGGAAGTGCTGGCCTTGGTACCATGGACAGCACCGCTGCCAGCGCTGCCCTGGAAGAGCGAGCGGTCTTTAACTCATCGCTCTGGCACTGCGCGAGTCGCAGGAGAGCGCTGGGAGCACTCCTGGCCTGCAGGACAGCTCGCACCGGCGGGGGCTGCGGGACAGGGTGACACCTCTTCCCCCTCACCCCTGCCCTGAGGAGTGGCCAGGGCTCCTCCCTTACGGAAACAGCCGGGGATCAGAGGGCCAGGGCCGCGCCGGGTGGGCTTGCTGAGGACGCAGTGCCGCAGTTTGCTCTGTGCTTTGCACCCTCCAGCTCCAGCTCCAGCAGTCACCAGCGGGGCAGGTGACAGCCCCAGGCTCCAAGGGGGCACAGCCGGGCCACTCGTGCCAAGGACATCGCACGGATTTGCTGAGAGCAGGGGAAAGCCTCTGCCTTCAGCCGCTCGATTTCCAGCAGCACGAGTACGACTGGAGCTGTGACACTGCAGAAGGACAGGAGGGGAGCCGCTCACCTGCCCGGGGCTCCCCGCCACCGCCACCGGCCCCGCCACCGCCACCGCCACCGCCACCGGCCCCGCCGCGACAGTTACCGTAACCAACCGCCGCCGTAATGCTGCCAGGAGCCGCGCAGCCCGCGGGCACAGCCCCTCAGCAGGCGGCGCCGGGGACGTGCAGGGATGGGGGATGGCAGGGTGATGGTGGGGTGCCAGGGGATGCCAGGGTGATGGGGGATGTCCGGGTGCCAGGGGATGCCAGGGTGATGGGGGACGTCGGGGTGCCAGAGGATGCCAGGGTGATGGGGGACGTCGGGGTGTCAGGAGATGCCAGGGTGATGGGGGATGTCGGGGTGCCAGGGGATGCCAGGGTGATGGCAGGTGCCAGGGGATATTGGGGTGCCAGGGGGTGTCGGGGGATATTGCGGGATGTTGGGGGATGCCAGCGGCCTCCCCTGGGATGGGGACCCGCAGTCAGGGCAGGGCACCATGCCAGCCCCGAGCGCAGCTGGGCTGGGCAGTGACACAAATGGGCATGGAAGGCCCCGGGAAGCAGAGCACGGGTGGCCTTTGGACACCGGTGTTTGGTTTTAGACACAGTTGTCACCCAGTTCACAGGCACTGTGCTGACCCAGGGCTTCAGACACTGAGCAAGGGCTTTGGTCACACACTTTTTTGGCAGGTGGCTCTGCCTGCCTGAGCTTCCCCAGATTAAAAAAAGAGCTGATTTAGTCATCTAAAAGTCACAAATGCACTTAGAGTAAAGGCTGGTTTGTGCATCATTTGGAACAAGGCACCCCAGCATTAACCGGATCCGGATCTCACCTCCCTCCAGCAGGGCTCAGCCACCTCCCCCAGGACAGAGTCCCTGCTGTCCCCTTCTCCGTGTTTGCAGGAACACTCCAGCAAGGTAATCCCCACCAAAACCAGCTCTGAGAGCCCTGGAGAACCCCACTTTTCCCCATACCCTGAAGTCCCAGGCTTCACAAGTGCCCACGCCTCAGTGCTGACACAACACCCTCTGCAGCACCCTCACCCCCGGGCAGGGGGAACGGGAGCCTGGGAGCACATCCCACCCTGGCAGCTCCCCTCAGGACCCCCAGGATGGCTCCAGCAGCTGCACACGGAGCTGAGCTGGCTCCCGAGGGCAATTTCTGGAGTTGAATATTGAAGTGAAGGACTCAGAGAAGCACAGCCCAGCAATGAGATAGCAAGTGTGTGTTTTGGAAGGTGAGAGAATTGGAATCAGGCTGGGGATGGAGAAGCAGTGGCACCTTCCTCGTGTTCCTGGGATGGGAAGGGCTGGGAGCAGGCTGCTCATGGAGCTGGTGGCACACGTGCCCGACAGTTCTCAGAGGAGAAGATCCCAGCCCGAAGTGTCCCTCCTGTGGTGGCTGTGGCTGTGCCCTCGTGGCCTCAGGGCTTGCTCTGGGGCAGGGGTGGAGCACCTGGAGAACCTTTCCTTGTCCTGCTCTCCCAGCTTAGGAGGACACCGGGCGTGGGAGAGCGAAGAACTTGCCCGGGATCGCCCTCCTCTCAATCTCGAGCCACAGGGAGAACAAATCCAGCTCCCTGTGCTCCGTGGCCAGCTGGAAGGTGAAGCTCTGCAGCAGCGTGGTGATGAACAGGAAGAGCTCGATGCGGGCCAGCGCCTCCCCCGGGCACATCCGCTTCCCTGGGCACGAGAGAGGGGTGACCCCGGTGGGGAACGAGGGGACAGAGGGTGGGCAGGCAGCCCATGGAGGGGGTGGCACTGTGTGGTGCCACTGGGTGTCTGTGCTGGCACTCCTGGGCACGGAGCTGGCAGGGCGGGGAGCACTGACCTGCCGAGAATGCCATGAAGGCCTCGCGCTTCCTGAACTCGCCCTTCTCATCCAGGAAGTGTGCGGGGTCCACTTTTTCGGGGTTCTCCCACTGGGTTGGATCCGAATGCACAGAGGAAAGTACTGGAATAACAGGAGTGCCCTGTGGGAGAGGAATGGGGCAGGGATGTGAGGAGGGACATCAGTGCCACGCCACGGGCTCTGCTGTGGTGGATTGGTTGGGGGGAGCATCCAGGGGACACGGGGGAGGCTGGGTGTGCACCCCAATACCCAAGCAGGTTCCCATGGGGAGGCAGCCTGGATTGGTGGCTCTGTGCCACTGGGACAAATGACGCGGGGCTCTGGTGTCCCCATGGTCCTGCCAGTCTCTGTGCAGCTCATGGGACACAAATTCCCGAGTTATTCCCACGGATTCCTGTCAAAGCCCCTCTCACTGCCCCAAATCCAAAGGCAGGAGATGTTCCCTCGGGGTGGGTTTGGCACACAGTGCTCGTGGTCAAAGCAGGAGGGGTGGCTGTCCCCGGATCTGCTGAGGGGTGGGGGGGTCTGGCCTGGCCCCACCCCAGGCCGGGCTCCTGCTCCAGCCCCGCAGCCCTGCACGGCTCCATGGGGGAAGAGCTGTTTTCCAGGATAGGCGAGGAAGGAACACGGGCTGTGGGGCAGGACAGGCAGACACTCACGTGCCTCTACTCCCCTCTGAAGGGTCATTGCTACCGAGGATTGGGAAAGACCCGAGAGCTTCAGATGTGTGCAAACAGTTCAGGGACACAGGCAAATGGCCCTGAAGCCCTGCTGGCAGCTCTCCCTTGGTGGCAGAGGCTCCGGGGCCACCCTGAGTACCTTGGGGATGGTGTAGCCCCTGAACAGGACGTCCTGCGTCGTCATGCGCGGGAAGTTCTCGATGCGGGACTTGTGGAAGCGCTGCAGCTCGTGGATCACGGCGTTGGTGTAGGGCATCCGCAGCTTGTCCTCCGTGCTGGGGGCACGGCCGGGGCCCACCACGGCATCGATCTCCTGCTGGACCTTGGCTGGGGACAGCAGGGGGCTGGGTGCCTGCTGTGCAACCTCCCCAGAGTTTCTTACTGGCCTCCACGGGCACTGATCCTAAACCCGGGGGTGGGCTAGAGGGGGAGCAACCTGCCCTAATCCCTTGTAAAGCCCAGAACCAGTCTCTGCCCTCATCCCTCCTGCATCAGGCAAGCTCAGAGCATCTCCCACTGGCCAGTCCGCACGGGCAGGGATGGAGCACAGGGAGAGCACCTGGATCCCCCTGGCCTGTGGGAGCCTAACAGCTCCCATCCTCGGGTGACCGCACAGGATGATTTGGGTCTGCCCCCAGACGGGACCTCCAGGGCTGGGACCCTGTGCCCCAAGAGCACCCCAGGCACAGGAGCAGCTGTGTTTTGCTGCCGTACCTTGGATGTGGGGGTGCTTTGCCAGCATCAGCAGGAAGAACACCAGGGTGTTGCTGGTTGTCACCGTCCCGGCGCCGAAGATGTTGAACACTGACATGATCAGGTCTTCGTGGCTGTACATGGTCTCTGGGCTGCCCTTCTCCTGCAAGAGGGTGTGGTGGGGAGGGACTCAGTGTTGTCTGGGCGATACTCCAGGCTGCAGCCAGGCTGGAGGGCAGCCCCCCCTCTACCTTCTCTGCTCTTATCAGAAAGCAGTCAATGTAGTCCCGGGGGCAGCTGGAGTCCAGAGTCAGCTGGTGGAACTGCACCTTCTCCTGGATGTGGTCCTTCAGCTTCTGGCAGTCGGCCAGGACCTTCTTGTGCGGCCCGGGAGCCGGTCCATGATGCTGGGAAAGGTGTTGTACACCTGCGGGCACAGGGGGCACGGCAGGGCTCAGCGTCCTGGGCAGAGCCTCCCCGCCCCTCCCTCGAAGCCACGCTGTCCCCCCAGAGGCAGGGAGCATCCTGAGCCGCCGAGGGCAGCAGGCAGAGGGTGCTGAGCACGCCAGGCTCCCACCTTGGCCACGGGGGACAGGAAGAAGCTGATGTAGTTCCCGATGGCGTTGAGCAGCTCCAGGAAAGCCGCGTCGCTGTAGCTGTAGCGGCTCCCGAAGACCACGGAGCAGATCACGTTGGACACCGCGTGTCTGAACACGGTCATCGGCTCAAAGGCATTGCCTGCGGCCACAAGAGGTGAGAAAAGCACCAAAAAGTCACCAGTTATTTATCTGCTTCAAGACAGAAAACACCCCTTCCCCCCTCCGAGCCCCTGATTTTGGACCCTGGCTGATCTGCAGGGCCTGGCAGCCACAGCAAAGAGCCCTCCTGAGCTGGGGGCTCCTCACCCACCTCCCTGCCCTAAACCCTTCCCACAGCTTGGACTGAGGGAAGCACAGGCGTCTGCAGGAAGCCCCAGAAGATGTCTTGGCAGGAGCTGGGTGCTGCTGGAGAGGAGGAAATCACCCTGATAAGCCCGAGTCACCGGGGCAGTGTCCTAGCTGGGCCCACACAGTTCTGTTCCCTATTCCTGTTCTTCCTGCAGGGAATGCTCCTCGGTTGTGGCCATCCCTGCACCAGTTCAGAGCAGGATGTCCCTCCTGGCCCTTCAGCCATGCCTGTAGCACATTCCTGCAGCTCCTGGGCGGGGTGGGGCTGGATCTCAGCCCTTCCCTGCAGGGATCACCCACACCCAGCTCTGCAAACAGCTTTGGGGCCACACATGTCCCATGGGGCTGTTTTGTGTCCTCTGCCTGCCACAAGGCCAGCAAGGACAGGAGCCGTGTCACCTTTGAGCTTTGCCAGCAGCTCCACCAGGTGCTGAGCCTCCTGCTGCACCTTCTGGGACATGGAGTTCTTCCCCATCCCGAAGTCCCGCAGGGTGCTGAGTGTGAACCTCCGCAGCTCCCGCCACTTCTTCTCATTGTTGGAGACAAATCCTGGAGGGACACAGAGGAGATCAGCCCCTGCCCTCCCTGCTGTTCCCCAGGAGTGGGAACCCTGCTCTGAGCCAGGCTGAGGAGCAACAGAGCAATAAGCCAGGTGTGCACAGTGTCCACAAAAGGATGAGGAGCTCTACAGCGACTCGGACCAAAGCTGGAGCTGCCTAACTGGAATTAATGCTGTCCTTGCCCTTGTCGTAGGACTTGAAGGGTCTTGCAGAGCAGGAAATGGGTGTTGGAGGTCTTGGGTGCTGAGCCCTTCCCTAGACCAGGGGTGTGGCCATCTGCTCACCCAGATGGATCCAGGAGAGGTCCAGGCACTCACCATAGTCTTTGGAGAGCTGCATCAGGAGGGGGATGTGGGGTCTGCCCCCAAACTCCTCCGAGTGTCCCACCAGGGCGTCCTTCACTGCCTTGTACCCACAGAGCACCACCACTGGCTTCAGCCCCAGCCACACGGTGAAGATGGGGCCGTAGGTGCTGCTGAGCTGGGAGGATGGGGAGCTCTGTGAGCAGGGTCCCACACCAGTTCATTCACTTCATTTCAAACTGGGACGTGAGCCCACAGCACTGGTGAATGCCCAGCAGGGAGGGGAAGTGCCTCCCTCAAAGCTGTGACCTCATCCCACTCCCAGCCCCGTCCCTGTCCCTGTCCCTGTCCCTGTCCCTGTCCCTGTCCCTGTCCCTGTGGGTTTTATCCCAGTGCCACTTTGGGGGTTCAAAGCATCGTCTCCAGGAGCAGCTCTGGACAGCAGCAGCACTGCAGCCCTTGAGGGGCATTGTCACCTCGTGGGTGCCCTACAGGAGAAAGGCTTCAGTAACAGGGCTGATTCTGCTCCCAGCAGAAGGGATTCAGGCAATTCTTGTAGAGCAAGAGATGAAGGAGGGAAGAAGAGAAAAGAAAGGTAGGAAGAGTCACCCATAGGATTCCCCTTTTGTTTTGGCACGGGGCTTTCCACTGTCTGTCCTGCTGTCCTGCGAATGGGTCTGGCACGGCCACTTGTCCCTTGTCCCTTACCTTCTCATAGTGCCTGTAGAGGGGCAGGACATCCTTCTGCCACAGGTTTCCCAGGATGGGCCACGGGGCTGGGCCAGGAGGCAGCTGGCTCCTCTTCTTGTCACTCCTCCAGGCCAGGAGCCACAGGATGGAGAGGAGGAGGAGGAAGGTGACGAGCAGCCCGGCCGAGCCAGCGTCCATCCTCCCCGTGCTGCCGAGCAGGAAAGAAACGAAGGAGGAAACTGAGGGAGGAAACTGAGCAGAGAGCAGAGCGGAGCCCAGAGCTGCTGCGTGTGCCCTTCCCTGCTCGGTGCAGGCACAGCCCTTCTCGAGCACGAGGGGCTCCGGGATGCTCGGGGACCCAGAGCTTTGTCCCGGCCGGGCCACGCCTGTCCCCGCTGGGCTGTGACAGAGGTCTCAGAGCCGTCCTGGCACTGGGAGCTCTGTGAGACCCCGCGGGAGCACTGGGGAGGTGGTGGCTGTCCCCTGCCCACGCTGCTGACTACCTTTGCTCGGCGCTCCCTCGTGGTGGCACACGGCAGAAGATGTCACTGTCACTGTCCTGGCCAAGCTTTTCATGTCCCCTCAGTCACTGCCCTGTTGGTCACTGCCTTGCTCAGCAGGGCAATGACCCAGGAGGGTGTGCTCTGGTAAAGAGAGGCAGCTTGCAATGGGGCACTGTGCCTGGCCACACACCTGTGGGGTGACGATGCTCCACCAGAGTCCTTTCTGATGCAAAATGAATCAGAAAATAGAAAAACCACTTTTTTTTTTCTGATATCTTTTGGGGTTCCTCTTGGGCTTTGGAGGAACATCAGCCCAAGGTGTTGTGGTTGTTGGAGGTGTGGGTTAACTCCTCCCTGGGCTCCTCCAATGTGCATCTTGCTCTGAGTACCTGCACATCTGGCTGCACACAAGGACATCTGGCGCAGGCACAGTCACCCCACCTCTGGGTGGGGGTGAGCAGGCACAGTCACCCCACAGGCAAAGTCACCCCACCTCTGGGCTGAGCAAGCTGGGCACAGGCCAGCTCCCAGGAAAGGATGGGATTCCTCCTGCAGGAGAAGGGGGAGGAGGTTCGGGTCCATGCTGGTCCCTGCAGAGGAAGGAGCCCCTCAGCAGAGGGAATTCAGTGGTGCTGGCAGAGAGGAGCCTGACCCGCTCCACTGCCCTGGGGCAGAGAATCTCTCGGAGCAGCCACGGGATGAGGCTCCCCCAGGCTTTGGGGAGCTCCCAGCCTCCCTGCCCTTCTCCTCACACCCTTCCCCATCCAAACCATTTTCCAGCTGTTTTCCAGATCCCAGCTTGGGCATGGAGCAAAGCTATGGCCACGGCTTCGCCTGCTCAGCCTTGCTTCAGCTCGGCTCAGCAGTGACACTGACACTGAGGCAAGGGATGTTCTCCTAATGCCGCTTTCCCACCGGCATCCCGAACCCTCCGAGGTGCTCTGCTCCCCCAGGCCCGCATCCCTGTGGAATGGAGGATGTGCAAACACCTCTGCAGCACTTTCCAGGCTGTGCCCTCTCCCTTCTGCCCGCCAGGCCGAGGCAGCCCTGGCAGCCACTCGCCATGAGGCCCAGACTGAGCTAATGACTGAGCCGGGAGTATTTTTGGTCGCTCTCAATAATGCAGCAGCAGCGGCTGAGCGGAGCCTGGCTGTAATTACAGGGCCAGTGTCATTTGTCATCGCTGTCGCCCTGCTGGCTGTGAGGGGCTCTGCGGCAGGTGATGAACGCCCCTGTCACATGTCCCAGCTCTGGTGACAGCCCTGGGCACTGAGCAGGGCTCCGGGCTTTGGTACCTGCGGGTCCAGCCCTGCCCCCTCTGGGGGCTCGGCACAGCAGCGCCGGGCCCTTCCTTCCTTCCTTCCTTCCTCCATCTCCACGGCCCAGCTAAACCAGGCAGACAGCCTGGCCAGGCTTTCCCAGGCGTGCTCATCCCACGAGCAGCACGAGGCTTTCCCCAGTGCCAGCACATTTTCCCTGGCTCATGAAACATCTCAGAGGTCTCCGGGAGCCCTGTGAGACACCAGGGGTGGGACCTGCTGTGGGTGTGAGGCAGCCAGGTGGTTCTGTGTCCGCTCTTCCCAGGCAGGAAGACGTAATTCAAGAGGAAGATGAAGCAATCCTCACTTTCCCCCAATAAATATCATCAAACACCCGCTCCTGGTTTTAATTGTAATGGAGCAGCAGCAGCAGGTGATCTGTACAGGGGTGGCACAGCACAGCAGAGCACAATTCTGGCACTGGGAACAGGCGTGGGAAGGGTAATGGTTAATCAGGACAGCCAGCCTTCATTTGGATCCTTCCGTGGCTGGAAACGCGAGAGCCAGACGCTCTGCCCGCTAATCAGAGTCTGCACAGAAGGCAGAGGAACTGCTCTGTCTGCAGTGCCTGCGGGATCCGTCCCGCTCCAGAGCCCTGCGCGTCAAAGGCAGGATTCCCGAGGGCACTGACCGCGGTGCGCGGCCAGCGGGGTCCCAGGGAAGCGTTAACTCTTGGGAATGCGCCGCTGGAGCGGGTCCTGCCCGCGGGCACAGCCCCTCTCCCCCCGTGCGGAAATCCAGCCCAGCGCGGGAATATCTCCAGCGCCGCGCCCGGGATGACAAATAATGAAGATATAATTAAACTTTCCGATAGCATTTTAATTTCCGATCCCCCCCTCCTTCCCCTGCTGCCCATCCGAGGGGTGACGGGTGTGAGGAGTGAAGGGTGGCTCTGGGAGGTTTGCAGCTGCACCAGGCACTGCCCATAGAGCCTGCAGTAATTAATTGCTTAATTAGCCGGCGTTCACTCATTTATCCCTCCGGTAATTCCCTGGAGAGCGAGGTTGGCTGCAGCAGGGGGCTTGTGGTGGGTCTGGATCATGAGTGCAATTCCAGGAAAGGAGCCTGCAGCTCTCCCTGAGCCCTCACTCCTCACAGGACCCTGCTCCCACTTCTCCATAAACATGGCTCTATTCCTAAACCATGTTTGGAGAGGGCAAATCTTGCCCTGTGCTCACGGAAAATGAGCTGAGCCTTGCCACGCTCCCTTTTCCTTGGTGGTGAGATGGATCTCAGCAGGATGTCAGGGAGCTGTTGGGAAAATCACCCGAAGGACGTGGAATACAGAGGATTCCTTAGAACAGCTGCACTGCCCTGAAACCTTCCCTCCCTGCTGTTCACCTTCCTGCAGTAATTACAGAGAGGAGAAAAAAATCCCCCCCTTTGTCCTCTGCTGCCTGGCAAACACCCCAGGCCCTTACCCGGGACACGGGGCTCCTTTGCTCCCCGTTTGTGTATTTATCACGTCCATAAACCTTATTAAAATGCCTTCATTCAATGCGAGGGGAAATCAGCACTCCACGCAGCGGAGGGTGATGCTCACACCCCCCCCCCAGCAGCTCCGGGAGAGCGGCACCCGCCGCGGGAGCCGGGCTGGTGCCCTGGCACCGGCACCGCGTCCCCGCCGCTGGCACCGGGAGCTCCTCCTGGGGCTCCCCGGCGGGAGGTGCCAACGCCTTCCTCCGCATTTCCGTGCCTGGTACCAGCTCTGGGGGCTGGCCCGGAGCCCCCGGAGGGCAGGCTGGGGCTCGCTGGGCGCTGTGCGTCCCTACAAACGACCCGCAGGACTGCGCCTCGGGGACAAGAGGCTCTGGCCGCCTCTGCCCCTCCTCCTCACGGGCCAGGTCCGCTCTCCCGGGGCATTGAACCCTGCGCTCCGTGCGGCAGGCGGGGATCCCTGCGGGCCACAGCCCCGAGCACAGCGCCAGCCCCGTCCCGGCCAGGCGGGGCAGCTCCGGTGCCATATGTTGTCACCCGGTGGCCCGGGCACCGCCGGGCCAGGTGGCAGATGGCAGGTGGAGCAGGGCTGCTCCTCCCGGCGGCACAGCCCCGTGCCAGGCACAGCGGCCAGTCCCAGTCGCGAGAGGGGACAGGGGGAGGCTGCAGGCCCCGGGAGCGAGCCCTGCTGCCGGGGAATTCGCTCCTGCCCGGTGCAGGGTTGCTCACATTGCACAGGGACTGAAACACCGAGGCAGCCTGCTGCCTCCTGGGCTTGGGAATGGCATGGGAAAGGATGGGATCCTGCAGAGGTTGAATGCTCGTGCTCCCGCACAGCTCAGCCGGGACAGAGCAGGGGTTTGGTGGTGGTCCTTGTCCCCACCAGGCAGGGATAAGGGGTGGGAGCAGCTCCCCGGCTGCGCCCCCTGCTCCCTCCTCCCTTTCCCGTTTTCCGCTGCAGGGATTGCACAGGCACCGCTTCCATCCCACCCTTCATTATCTCTGTCTCCTGGAGCAGCAAACAGGGAAATGTGATTAAAGCCCTCTCACAGGGAGCTCATCAGCCTGTGGGAAGGCCGTGAGCTCCCTTGTGCCGGGAGAGCACCCCTGGGGCTGCCGGGCTGTCAGCAGCGCGGCCGGGCTGTGGCTCCTGCTGCCTGCACCCACGGTGCCCACCAGAGCCCGAGGAGAGACCGGGCGGGATGTGACAGCTGCTGCTGGCGTGTCTGGGGAGCAGGCGGGGCAGGAGAGAGGGATGCGGGGCAGGAGAGAGGGACGCGGGGCAGGAGAGGGAGATGCGGGGCAGGAGGGAGGGATGCGGGGCAGGAGGGAGGGATGCGGGGCAGGAGGGAGGGATGCGGGGCAGGAGGGAGGGACGCGGGGCAGGAGAGAGGGATGCAGGGCAGGAGAGAGGGATGCGGGGTAGGAGGGAGGGATGCGGGGCAGGAGAGAGGGATGCAGGGCAGGAGAGAGGGATGCGGGGCAGGAGGGAGGGATGCGGGGCAGGAGAGAGGGATGCGGGGCAGGAGGGAGCGATGCGGGGCAGGAGGAGCCTGCGCTGCCCCCGCGCGGCTCTGTCAGATGGTTTGCGGTGAAATGGGCTGCTCTGACGTTAATTGGGTTTGACCCATCTGGGCCGACGCTATCAGATCTTGGAGGTTCAGCGGCCCCGCGGTGCTGGGGTGGACGGGAGGGACAGCCCTGTCACCGTGTGAGGGAGGGAGGGCTAGAGCTCGGACTGACCCTATTGGCAGCTGGTGAAGGCGGAGAGAATCGCCCTGACGGGGTTTTGGAGCTGCCTCTGGGCCAGGGAGAGCTGGGCAGCGTTGCTGTGTCCTACAGGGGTTTGCTCGGTGCTGTCCATGAGTGTCACCCCTCCTGTGCCCGTGGGAGGAACATCTTGCTGGCACCGTGGTGGGAACCACGTCTCTGAGCCGTGCTGCTCCCTGTCCCTCTTCAGAGGAGCCAGAATTCCCTGCCTCCACCCCCGGACACCACATAAAATATCTGCCTTTTCCATCCCGCAGTAATGGTGCAATTTAGAATGGAAAATCGGGGAGAGGAAGTGCTGAGCCTGCAGCAGCTGATGCCAGGGGAGATGCCAGGAGCTGCCTGGCTCTAAAACATTCCCAGATCCTGAGAGAGGCGTGTGGTGCAACAGCAGGACCCCAGGGAGGAAAGGGCCCCCTGGGCGCCGTCCCGGGAAAGACCCCGCACTGGGCATCAGCAGAGGCTTTGGGTTCCTGCAGCAGGAGCCCGGGTCCCTCACCCCCATCCCCCTGCAGAGGGGTCCCCCGGCTGCCGCCGGCTCCTGCCCTCCTGCCCGGGGCTGCGGCCCGGCTCACCCGCCTCTGCCCCAGGCTGTTCAAGCCCCCCCCCGCCCCAGGCCCGAGTGTCCCGAGTGTCCCGAGTGTCCCGAGCGTCCCGAGTGCCAGGGGCTGGGACAGCAGCGATGGGTGCCGGGGTGGGAGCCGGGGCTGGAAGGGCTGCGGGAGCGGTGCTGGGCCGCGGGAAGTCGGGGAGCTGCCGAAGGATGCCAGGAGACCCGGGCGATGCGGGGGCCGCGCCAAGGGGACGCCGAGGTGATGTCGGGCGGATGCCAGGGCTGCTGGAGCGGCGCTGGGGCCGTGTCACGGGACCCGAGGGGATGCCAGGTGACGCTGGGCGTGCCAGGGGGATGCCGGGGGGACGCCCAGGTGAGGCCGAGGCCATGTCGAGGGACGCTGAGGGATGCCGGTGGGATGCCGGGGCCACGCCCAGGGATGCCGGGGGAATTCAGGGGATGCCAAAGGGGATGCCCGGCTCCAGGCTCGCTCCAAGACCCACCCCCGGCCCGGAGAGCCCGCCGGGGCGGGCGGCCCCGGACTACATTTCCCATGGCCGCCGCGGCCGGGGGCGGTGCGGGGCGGCGCGGGGGGCGCGGAGCGCAGGCGGAGGCGCGGAGAGGCGCAGGGGCGGCGGGGCCCGCTCGGCCCGGCTCGGCTCGGCTCGGCCGGCCCGGCTCGGCGCCGGGCGGGATGCGGGAGGGGCGGCCCGCGGCCCCCGGCCCCGCTGCCCGCCCGCACCGCCCGCACCGCCGCCACCATGAGAAGCAATTCAACCGCATGCGCCAGCTCGCCAACCAGACCGTGGGCAGGTAGGGATGGGATGGGATGGGATGGGATGGGATGGGATGGGATGGGATGGGATGGGATGGGATGGGATGGGATGGGA